>NC_056731.1:1316541899-1316596899 GCF_019279795.1 Protopterus annectens | reverse complement strand
ACATTTTATTAACATTGAAGGACAATAAAAACTCTCTTAATTGTCTTAGAAGTTTATTAAAAATGTCCACTCTAAATCAGGTCTTTCATTCAATGAGAATAAAACTAAAATCTTATGTATAAATACTAATATTTCTGGTATGTCAAAAAACTTTACTAAATATATAGTCAAAGATTATAAAATAACTTATCTTGGAATTATATTAACTAAGAATATAAAATAAACTATTAACATAAACTACACCAGCTCTTTAGATAAAATCAAAACTCTAATCAATAAATGTAATAAATTTAAATTTAAAAATGGAAGAAAGATATTTAAAAATAAAGACAATATTATTACAAAATATACCATATGTTATACAGTCATCCATTCCAAAACAGTACATAAAATAGTTTAACATACTGATGCTTTAATTTCTTTGGCATCCCTACAGACCCATATTGGCACTTAGTCATCATATAAGAAATTTGCCATATGGAGGAATAGATCTACCTGACATAGAAACATATTCAATCTCAAGTATTATAAAAACTATTATCTACTGGACAAAAAAAAAAAAAACTATTAAGCTAAATGAAAAGATTTACTAAAAAAGTAATAATAGAAAATATGAATGTCACAATAATCTAATCAACAAAATATTTCTCTGGATTCTAAAGGACTTTATTTTAGAACATCAAAACATAGTGGTAAATTCAAACTTTATTCTCACAACACTGAATAATTTCAGAAACATAATATACAAAGATCCAGAATACAAAGCCTGGGTGTTTTTGACATTTCCTATAGTATACACACAAAACAATGTGGTTAGATGTACAAAATTGTAGGTTGCACGTAGAGAAAAAATAAATCTGATGCATATACCAATAAAAGAAGAGATACCTAAATTTGTAGAACTTTTAATATTACTGGTGCATCAGAATATTACAGAAAAATGACTCATCTAAAATGTATAAGATTAATAAAGTAAAGACAAGTGACTGTAAATATATTTATTGGAATTACCTTAGGACTATCAAAAATTATCACCCTAGTAGTAGTGAGAAATTATAATGATATCATCTTCAGCTCAAACTGCAATGCCTTTAAAATGGAAATTATTTTCTTGGAAATTTCTACATAAAACTTTCATTACTCCTCACAAAGTTGAACTCATGTTTAATAAGAAAATCAAATGCTGGATATGTGGTCTAGAACTTAGAGCTGACTGACAGCCCATGATTTGTGATTGTAGTATAATTAAACCATTTTGGAAGGATGTAAATTTTCTTTACAAGCATTATTCACTAATAACGTCATGTTAAACAATTCCTTAATCCTTTTCAATGTGCCATTTCCATCTTGTGTCAACAAAAATGATTATCCTCTTCTTTGAATTCTTCTGAGTTTTGCAAGGAAAGTAGTCACAAATAATTGGAAGAACGTCTCAACACCATCAATGAAAGAATCTCTGAATATTGCAACTATCAATTAAAGGAAGAACCACCAAAGCAACTACAGCACTAAATTCATGGATCAAACTCAAGTATCTGTTAAATAAACAAACAACAAATTATCACTAAAAATTCATAAACTGAAACAATAATTAATACAATGAATATAACAGACATTTTTCTTATTCATGTAGACACCTTGTAAATAGCTGATGTTACTGTCTTTTGATGTTAATAAAATATTTATTTTTATTCATTAATGTAAAGTTCATACTTATGGTTATTTCCTTATTATTTAATTCATATTCTTCAATAAAACATTTGTTGAGTAAGAAAAAAATGCATTTTTGCAGGGAGGGCACACTAAAAATGAGGCTACTCCCCCTAACCTTGCTAGGTAAAGATTATGGCACATCAGGGCATAGGAAAGTTGTATATGTACACTGATCTCTGAATCAGTGTAGTACAACAAAAAATGTTACTTCACTGTTTCCTTAAGTGAGCGTTGAATATTTCAGTCTGCCCTTATTCCCTCACAGCCATCTCGATCCCCTACATGCATGTCTACAAAATATAAATGGACTGCACATGTCATTTTATGTTGCTTGTGAGACACTCTGCTCTTACCATGCTTTTGCGGCAAGGACTGGTATTGTGTGGCATTCTGGTATCCTCTTCACTGGCATTTACAGTGAGAGAGAGTGAGAGAGAGACACATAGACACTAAGCTTACTGTGCTGTCTTAGTAAGGCAGGAATAGTGTCCAGAGTTGTTCCTTGGTATGTGGCCACTTGAAAAAGGAGGATGGTGGATGCATGGAGCAATGTGAAAGGTTTTCCAAGTGTTAGGACTATAAAGAATAATTCCAAAGATCATTTGATGGCTATAATGTACCACCAACCATACACACATAGCAGAAGACTGGGCCTGATTTGAACATTACACCTGTGTAGGTATAGAATATGAATGCCATGAAATGTTACAGTAGCAACACCACATATGTCTGACTTTAGTAGAGTTACATTGCACTTTATGGAGTATGATAGCATCAATGTATGCTGAGGAGAATATGTTGGGAGGGTTGTAGGATATGGAGTCACATCCCTTTGTAAAAGTGTCTCAAATGTGATAGGTATATGTACAGACAGGCAAGTCACCTGCTGTCAGATTAGAACTCCTATATGTGTAGGTAAAATATTTTGTAAACATAGTAGTTAATCTTATTGCCAGAGCATAGGTTTGTCTTGAATACTGTCAGAGTGCATGCCATACAGGATGACATCATCATTGTAAGGTAGAATGAGATGCTGGAGTAGGGTTTGACATAGCTTTGGACTCACACATCCTTCTAAAATTGTCACCATAGTGAGAGTTGACTGCACACACTGTTGACTGTATCGAGAATAAAACACCTATCTAACTATTAATGAAGCAGAGTACTTAATGCAAATTCCACAGCACAAGTCTGACTTTTATAATGCCCGACAACACTGTATAGCTGATGAAGATAATAATAGCAGTGTCCCACATGCTGGTGTAAAATGGTCTTTTGAATGTCAACAAACTGAACAAACAGACACACACAAACTGACCGCAGTGAAAACAGAACCCCTATTTTTATCCAATTAAAAAGCACAGTACTTAACACAAGCAGCATGGCACAAGTCTGTCTTTTACAATGCTGCAGGGCAGTCCATAGCGGATTACTTCAGCACTGCATGTCTGACAGAAGATGTTCAGAAGCCCATATGAAATGGATGTGTAGGCCAGGCCTGTACATCTGTCAAAATATTGGTACTCTATGGGATTGCACTGAATACTGCAGGATGCACAGTTATGCTCTTCTGACTAGACACACACACACACACACACACACACACACACACACACACACACACACACACACACACACACACACACACACCAGTTGACTGCAGTGACATTAGAAGCCCTACCTAAATACACCAAGTAGAGAACTCAGTACGTAACACAAGCACCATGGCACAAGTCTGATTTTTATAATGCTGCAGGACAATTTCTAGTAGATGACATCACCACTGGATGTTTGAGAGAAGATGTTGGGACAGCTGTCTGAAAAGAATGGCTATTCATGTACAACTGTCAAGATATTAAAGATTTGCATTGATGAGTGTGACAAGTGTAGCATTTGCTGTTGTGCTTCCAATGTGCAGGTATACCTTAAAAAGACAGCTTTGCAAACTACATGCAAACAACTGTCTGCATTACTACACATTTTGGAAAATCTGAATGGGTATTGCCAGTATATATATGTATACAGTATGTAAGAAAGCCATTTTTGCTATTTCTGCAGTGTAGTTGATATATTTGGGAGCAAGTACTGAGAGACCAAGCTTCAAGTGCATGGATACAAGTAAAACATGAGTACAGTAAAAATATGTGTTCTGTCCTTAAAAGGTGCCTTCCCTTTGGTTGTGTTTTTACACATGCTTTCTTGGGACGAAGATTAACTGGGCAGTAAACATAAGTAAAACATGCTAATGTGCACTTTCTATAGGGTACTGGTGAGCAGCCGGTTTGCTTGATTGATGGTAAAGTGTTTACACAAGCGAACACACATTTATACTGCTTTCCCCATTTGTGCAACTCTGCTTCATTGAAAAAATTATGAGAGTTCTATAGGTTTGCTTTCCTCTGTGAAAACATGCTAAGCAGAGAGAAATGGCATTCAGCACTTTTGATAGTACTAAGTGTAAGAAAAACACCTGTTGCTTAGCTGACTCTGTGGCAGCAGATGTAAATACATTGTGAAATTTCTTTTTGACCCCAGATGATAAAGGGCTTGAACACAAGTGTATCTAATAGTTTTACATATGTAGCTATAATGCAATGAACTAATTCTTTATTCTGCTTTCACTGTGTGTTACCTTACTGCAGCATGTTTAAGCAGTATTGCACAGAGGTATCTGGACCATCACTTGGCATTGGTGCATGGTGCCAAATTCTGTGCAAACACAGAAGATAAAAAGTGAAGGGCTTCATTGTTTTTTTCTTTAATATGTATGTGGTGTGTGATTATATTTTGACCAGATTAAAGGTGTTAAAATGGGGTAGATAGGAAAGTGGTGAAATAGAGGCAAACAAGGGGAACAAAGGTGTGTAAAAGTGGAGAGCTATGTATGGGACAAGATATATATATATATATATATATATATATATATATATATATATATATATATTTTTTTTTTTTTTTACTTCAGTAAGAGAGGTATGTTGGGTAAGGTTTGTAGGTATTTCTCAGTCAAGTAAGTAGGGTAGGTGAGGAAGCAGATGCAAACCAACTGAATATGCAAGACAAGACACAGGGATGGTAATGGACACGACAGGTTGGGGGACATCATGATTGGGTTTAGGGAAGGGACAATGGATTCCTATGCCCATCAAATATGGGAACAGTGAGAATCTAGTCCTCACCCATAGAACTGTCATCAAAGTCTTCTTACTCTGCTGCCCTTTGGTGTACTTGACGTCTTCTCCTATGGACCGTAAGTGATAGCAGCCTCTCCATGCAGCATAGTTATGCACCAATGGTTCTATGCATGACTGTATGCACTAAACTTGGCATCTCCTGGTGGTTGGTAAAATCCCCACTTCCACCACTACTCCCTGAGGGAACCACAGCACAAGTTGCAGTGGTGATGCTACCTGATGTGGAGGGCATGGGTAGTGTAGGGGCAGTGGAGGCAGTACTGCCATGTTAAGTCCCAGATGTGCTGGGCATCAATGCAGAAGCTGGTGAAGCGTGGGTAGTCAGAGCCATGGGGGATGACCTACCTCCCAGTGCTGTAAACCATTTTGTGAATTGTTAGAAATAGATGACATGGAAACTTTTTGATGGTGCATAGAAAAATAAAAAAAAAGAGAGATAAGGTTTGGGGTAAGAGAAAAAATAGATATAATTAATGCCATCATATGTGACATGCAATGCATTATCACAATAATAAAATATTTTATCTCTACTTTTACATTTAAGTAGACTTCTTAACAAAAACTATAAATAATGAATGCTGAAAGGAATCCTTGCAAAGTACATATATTGCACATATGCTTTGTCCAACTATGCAGGTTAACAGCAGGGCATTTATGCCACTTTTGTTAAAATTAAATTATATAATATTTTACTTTATATCTGTTACTTATATTTGAATCCACAATGTCTGACTACAGTATTGGACTTGACTTCTATAGTTGGCTTGCGCTACAGACTGAAGTATGCATGCTTGCTTTTACAGTTAGGATACACATGCTTTCTTTGCTACAACTGTATAGAAGAACAATACTTTAGGTAAAATAATAGTTATGTTGTGCTGCATACATACCCCTTGCTTCCCTTAGTTTCTCTAGACAGTCAACATGGGCTTCCCTGTTCACCAGGATGTCTTGATTAACTGTGCAAGGAAAAGGACTGTAAAAGAGAAGAGCATTACACATACCGGTCTTATATGGAGCTTTCTATCTAATACAAATTCTCTTTATCTGTATACTTACACAGCTGTGGGATATTAGCTGTCCTCAGTCATCCAGCCACTGGTTGAGTATATCCCGCTTGTGCCTCTGGAGGTCATTATAGTAATGCCTACACTTTCTTCTAGTAAATGGAACGCCAGTCACAGTGGAGACGGCCTTAGCCAGACTATTCTGTGCCTCAGACCTGTAATGGGAGCCAGTATAGTCCCCCTGCAGCAGCCTTTGACTGTGGTACTTTACAGGGAATCCAATAAGGATTTTGGACTCCTCGATACCTAATTTTTGAGCCGTAAATTGGGCACCTTCCCTTCTATGTCCAGACATGTCTAATCAGGGCAAACAGCAATAGAAAATAGTGCTTTCCTGCCAATTTATGTTATTGCTAGTGCTCAAACCCAAACAACAATGTCAACTGAGTTCGCATGAAATTAATTAGTGAGCAACAGTGAGAAACAGAGAAGAAAGCAGTTTATAAACCAAGAAGGGTAATATGACAACTGGAATAACTTTTTGGTTTGGATGCTGATGTACCTATTACTTGATTTAACTTTGTAGACATGTACTGACAGTATAAGGTATATGACATGACACATTTTGTTGTGACTTTACACACTGATAAAATTAATTTGTATAATCTGGGATTCAAGTCTATGTTTTACAATCAAAATATATTTTTCTACATAGGTGATTTTCCACCCTTGCCCCAGAAGAAGTGCTTGTTGAACATGCTCAGTAATTACATATAAATATACGTGGCAGACTGAGAGGTTCAACAAGTATGTGTGACACCTGACAGAGTGTTGGTTTATACATTAATGTGTGTATGATTATTATTGAGGTCTGAAGGCCATCCAAGGCCAAAGAAGAGAATTATAATTACAGGCGCATAATATTAAGTATACCCTCTGTCGCACATATAATTCATATGTGCTCCACTGCTATATGTAGTTACTGTTATTTATAATTATATTGGAATTTTTTTGTTTTTTTGAAATTGTGTGGACAAGCATTAATAAAATTGGAAGTGTACTAGATTAGAACCCAGGCTCACCTATATTTCAACCTTACATTTACACCTGCTGCCACAGGAACAATTAAGAAACAGCTGTATATTTTCATATTCATTATCAAGTATGTTTGTTAAATGCTGCACAATGCCACTTAGCCTGCTTGTGCATGGACAAATCATAGCACATATAATGTATCAGTTTTGAAATTGTCTACTGTCTGCTTCCTGTCTCTAGGTGTTCTAGGCCTACAGGTGTTGGAGAAGGTTGCTATCTTGCACGCAACACAGCTAAGTGTGTTTGTGCAGTGTAAAGCAAAAGAGGCAAGAATGTATCCTTTAAGAAATCCATAAGGTCTGCATCCTATTTTCAGGTGTTCTGTCTACTTCATGCATGGACATTAGTCCAGGTTTGCATGAAGATAAGTGACATGCAAATATGACAAGCAAAGCTCACTTTGTTTTATACCTATGAGCAGTGTTTATTAGGTTTTATCCTTAAAAGGACAAATGTGGGCCTTGAACCATGATCTACACATTGTATACACTGTATGAATCACTGTGTTTAGCAGATGTGCTACACACAGGTGATGCACAGGTATAGTTTATATATTGTTTATCAAAGAATTACATTACATGACATGTATTGTATTTATCAATTTCCCATTTGCTCTAAGCCCTGTTGCATGCAAATAGTGCTATTAAAAAATAAATATATATATATATATATATATATATATATATATATATATTCTTCTTTTGGCTTTTCACAGTTAAGGGTCACCACAGCAGATCACCTGTCTGCTCATGATTGGCAGTGGAGTTTTATGGTGTTAAGTTGCCAGCCTGCCGCCCAACCTTTCACAGAAGGTTCATACATGCACGCACTCATGCCTAGGGCCAATTTAGACTGCCCAATCCACCTATAGCATGTCTTTGGGATGTGGGAGGAAACCGGAGCACCCGGAGGGAACCCACGCGACCACAGGGAGGGCATGCAGACCCCGCACAGAAGGCACCCCAGCCGAGGATCAAACCAGAAAAGTTCTTGCTGTGAGGTGGCAATGCAAACCGCTGCACCACCACGACTGATAGATATATATATATATATATATATATATATATATATATATATATATATATATATATATATATATATAAATATTAGTACAACTGAAAGATTTGTATATGAGTCTAGATGTGAACGCTCATATGAATGAACCTTCAAAACACAGCAAGGGTGAATTATTCCTCTTTGCCACAGAAACAGCTTTACAGCAGGAATAAAAATAATTTTGATGCAAACAAGTCCCAAATCATCCACAGTATTAACAAAACATATTACACTTGTACAGTTCTGAGTTGTTTGTTCATGCATTAATTTCAAAAGTAGTGCAATGAGTGATCACACAACCGTTAATGACTATTGTCTGCAGCAATGCAGCTGTGATCTCTTTGTATGGTGGTCAGTCTTTTTTATCTGAACAGTAATTTGAGACGTGCAGTCTGTAAGGCATTTTCTATCATTGTTCTAAAAATGTATGAGAATATTAAATGACAATAATATACCTTTTTCAACAAAGGCAGGGGAGATCAGATATTTGGGAACAGAAACTGAGAAATGCGTGCTGCCTCCACTTAAAACCTTGATACAATTACCTCTAGAATTTGTAAATGTATACTGGCTGACACACCCACTGGAGGTAAGGGAGTCTAAGTGTTGTTTTTCTTCCTTCTCCCTACCAGTAGTCATTCACAGTTGCAATCCATTATCAACAAATATTGAGGGAGTGCCAGCACTATGTTTACACCTGTTACATGGAACCAGTAATTTGGGGTTCAGCAATTCTAATGAGTTCACATCTTATTTGCATCTTCTCCATGCCACCAGGCCTGAATATACACTCTAAAAAGGAGAACTGTGTAGCTAGGTAACCTGAAGGTGAGGAGAGTTGTATATGTGGAAAACACAGAAGAAGATCACTATTAATTTTAATTTATATGCACAGATGTCTTCAGATCTTGATAAGGTATGATTGAATTTTTCAATTATATACTGGATTTGCTGACATGTAATGAGGAAAAAATAACATATCTATATATAATTCACTTCATAATCTCGAAATGCAGAAATCTCGAATTTCAGCATTTCAAGACCATAAAGCCAAAACTGTACAAAGCTAAAACTTTACAAACCCAAAACCATAAACCCGAACACACAGCAGACACCACACAACACACAAACCACAAGACCCACACCACAAAACAAGTACACACACAAAAAAACACCAAACACACAAATACCTACACTGCACCCCACACACCCTCTACTTATATATATATACTAACTCCGAGATCGCACAAACAGTAACAGACAGAACACTCACACCCAGACATTCCACAGTCCCTCACACACACACACACACACACACACACACACACACACACACACACACACACACACACACACACACACACACACACACACACACACACACACACACACACATACACAAACACCAACACATCCAACAATTACACAATCATACGTTAACCTACCTACCCTAACCCACACATGCAACTTAAAAACAATCTAACACACACTCACACTCCCACCCAAACCCTTAAAAAACAGTCATGTACCTTACACTCCATGCAAATCCATACACCACATCAAACTGCATCAAATGTAAACACCGCACGTCACATAACGTAACACCATAACCCTGAATCTGAGATACTATATATAAAAATATATGATTATATATACATTAGTAAGTGCAACTTTTATCTGTATGCACTTCTTAGAAGCTTTTTGCCAGGACATTTAACTGTTTCACATACATCACCTTATTAACTTTTATCACAAGCATTAGTGTTATAACTATTTCTCTTTCCACTCTTGTGTTATTTCAGTGAAATACAAATGTCCTACAGTATCCGTGACACAGTGGTAATAGCCTTCTACAATGGTCCCATAGACAGCTCTAGGTAAATAATGGGCCCAAGCAGAGGTGTCTGGCACTTGCATAAAAATGACTGTTCTGTGATAAATTTGTAAACATGTTTTAGGGACAGTTTGAAAGCACTTATAACAATTGACTGATGTGTTATTCCTTCTTTGTTACAAAATGTCATTTGCCTGTTGTTTTATGTGTGGTGGAGGCAAGTTCTATTTTTTTTCATCCACAGCTGAAAAATGTTTATACAGAGGTTTACTTTGCAATTGTTAGCCCTTGTTTTGGATGAAAGCTTGGTCTATGTAATGTAAATTCTATCTAGGCTAGCCCAGTTTTTATATCTTGGGGAATGATATGTAAATTCACTCTGAACTGCTATTACTGAATTCACATCTTTCATGCCAAATATTTTCATATATTTCTTCAAAAATCTATCCTCTGTTTTACTTTCCCTTCTGGGCCCTACAGACACATCTTCCTGACTGAAAATCAAATTCCAGTCCCCACCTATAAGTAATATTCCTGCTGAAAATTATTTTTTTTTCTCCTAGAAATTTTTTAAGCTCCATTATAGCAGTTTTAGGTGGAATATAAATACATCCCTGTGTAATCCTTCTTCATTGCCAGTAGCCCCTTAACACTATAAACCTGCCATTATTATCTTTTGCATCATCTTCTGTCACTATTGGAGCTCCTCTTGCAATTAATATAAGTACTTCTCATTTCCATTGTCCCAGATATTGCATTGAATAACCATCCTGAAAACCCTTCTTTATCAAATTCACATATTCAGTTCTTTCTAAGTGTGTCTCCTGTAACATAGTTATTTGCACTCTACATTTTTAATATAGTTTACCATTACTTTTTTCTGTAATTATCTCTGAGACCATTAACATTAAAAGACATTACAGAAAGCATTGTTGTATTAAATGTAAATTTGCCTAAGTCACAAGTTATAATTCAATAAAGGTGTTTAAAAAACCTGGTTGTGTGTGAATATGATGTTAGAACCACATAACCCTTTTTTATATTTAAATAACTGAAGTTTTTTGTCTCTCAAGTGGGTAATATTGAAAAACTAATAATATGTGTTATATCTAGGCAGAACTTTTATTTATGTGATATTTATGTGCTGTATCCTTCTTTTGTGTTTTATGTCACCCTTCCCTTCTACTTATACCATTGTTTATAATTTTTCTCAAAGCCAATAACAATTCTTGACATCCTTTCCCTTTTATAGCATATGCACTTTCTTCCATAATATTCCTCATACTTTCTTTCATTCTCCTCTGTATTGTTCCCATAGAAATTATAATCTGTGTTAAATAATGTATTGGGTTTCTCTTTTTTATGTCATTCTTCTCATCTTTCTTTTATATAAACTTTAATATCACATTATATAACTCTTCAATTATTCATTCACTACATTTACAAAGTACTCTTTATGCCAGTCCATTAATTTGTTGTACATTGCATACTGTATACCATTTAGGCCTGATACTGAATCAGCATTTAC
This sequence comes from Protopterus annectens, assembly GCF_019279795.1. Taxonomy (NCBI): domain Eukaryota; kingdom Metazoa; phylum Chordata; order Ceratodontiformes; family Protopteridae; genus Protopterus; species Protopterus annectens. The sequence goes on along the minus strand of NC_056731.1, from coordinate 1,316,585,472 downwards.
TTTCCTAAGTACTTCATCCAATTCACAAATAGTATTTTTTTTTTCAAATTCAAATTTCAAATTTCAAAGGAGAGGAATGAAGGTCAGCAGGACTAAGACAGAATATGTGTGTGTATGAATGAGAGAGATGATAGAGGAATGGTGAAGATTCAGGGAGTAGAGTTGGGGAAGGTGGATGAGTTTAAATACTTGGGATCAACTGTTCAGAGTAATGGTGAGTGTAGAAGAAAGGTAAAGAAGAGAGTACAGGCAGGGTGGAATGGGTGGAGAAGAGTGCCAGGAGTGATTTTTGACAGACGGGTACCAGTAAGAGTGAAAGGAAAGGTCTAAAAGAGGGTAGTGAGACCAGCTATGTTGTATTGGTTGGAGACGGTGGCATTGACAAATAGGCATGAGTCAGAGCTGGAAGTGGCAGAGTTAAAGATGTTAAGATTTGCACTGGGTGTGACAAGGATGGACAAGATTAGGAATCAGTATATTAGAGGGTCAGCTCAGGTTGGACGGTTTGGAGACAAAGTCAGAGAGGCGATATTGCATTGGTTTGGATATGTGCTGAGGAGGGATGCTGGGTATATTGGGAAAAGGATGCTAAGGATGGAGCTGCCAGGTAAGAGGAAAAGAGGAAGGTCTAAGATAAGGTTTATGGATGTGGTAAGAGAGGACATGCAGGTGGTTGGTGTGCCACAGCAATATGTAGATGACAGGAAGAAATGGAAACAGATGATCCACTGTGGCGACCCCTAACGGGAACAGCCAAAAGAGAAGAAGAAGATTTATTTTTCAAATTCCTCCTCATCTCATTCTGGAAGTTTCTTTACTTTCTATTTTCCTATTCTATCCTTATAATCTAATAAACTTTTCCACATACTATACTACGACACCAATAATTTGTTCTTGAGTTACTTTTACTTCTTCCTTTACATTTTTCATTTATCTTATTATTCTAATATCATCATTTATTATTTCACCCAGATTTCATCCAGATATGTAGATACCTCTTCCCCTCCCCTTTGCAAATAATCTCTGCCTAAACATGGCTTAATTTTTTTCTTATTTGACTATATTTTTCATTTTCCATATTATAACACTCTATTTCATTATTCTCATAATTCTGTAGTCCATTCTATAAATGCTTAAATATTTTACTTTTTCTTCCCGTCTTACATCATCCTGCCACTGAGAAATAAATGTTTTTTATTCTACTTTTTTTAAGTTTCATCCACCACTCAGACCAGTTTTTATAGAAGTTCTTCATGGTTAAATAATTCTTCCATAAATGCAATAATTCCCACTCTCTAATTTCATCCCATAATTTCTCATTTATTCTTTTTATTCCTTTTCTTAGTTTAATATACTCCCTTTCTTCCATCACCTCTACCCTTATTGCTAAATGGTCTGAAAAAATGTCACGGCTGTATTACCATCATCTATCTCCAAGCACTCGGATAATGCAAAAGAGTCAACTTCAGATCCAAGTACCCCCTTCTATAAGTCCATTGACTTTTGTTCCCCATAACTAACTTACCACATTTTGTTATTCCCTTATTTTTTTGTTGATATATTTTTTCCTTTCTTGTTATATCTTCCCCAGTGGTGGCTGGTGACTTGAAATCAAAGGGGGGAGCTGCAGGAGACAGCTGAATGGGTGGGGCAAATGGGGAGGTGTGTGGCCAACTAGAAAGGGGAGGAGCTATGCTCAAAACCACAAAAACTGGAACTTTAATTAAATACGTTGCCCTGGGTGCCAAGCTGTCATTATGAGAGTCCAATCAAGACAAAATGAAGTGTAGAAGAAAAAATAATATTTCAATGCATTGGCTGCATGACAGCTTACTTAATATCTAGATGTAAACAAAAAGATTGTGAGGCATGAAAAAATAAATTACTTTTTAAATACATTACTGGAATGCCAGTCAGAGTCAAGTATAAGAAAAACAAGCAGCACTCAACTCAAACCACTTCTCCTTGCACTGCAGTTCTAATTATAATTTATATTCAGCTTTATAAAAGTACCAAGTAACATGCTGAAAGTAGCAATCTCTGTGATACCCCCACTTGTAAAAATGTTTCTTATCCAAAAAAAGACCTGCTACCTGACAACAGCTATCTACTTGTTTCATGGAGAAAACATGATCAAAGTAAAAAATGAACAGAAAACAAGAAACAAGCTCAAGATAAATTGCTTAAAGGATTATTGCACAGGTTATAGATCACACATAATAGGTTGGCATTCTGTTTAGTTTACGGGTAAAGCCTGCAAAGATGACTTCAAGTCTCCAACAAAGGTAATGAGCTTCTTAAAATACTGTAATCCTGTCCTTTATTACAAATACTGTCATATGTATTTCAATACCCAAGGCTTATACATTATCTAGTTATGTAACTATGCTCTACATGGTGTGAAGACTGGTAGAGAAGGGGTGAAGGCTGCCAGCCTAGTCAAATAGAATTTGATACATAATTGTATCATTTGTAAATATAAATGTAAAATACAGGCTTGTTTCTTAAATGAAAGAAAACACTGTAAAATGTTGAACTTCAATATTGTAGTAACATTGCAATCTGCTGTAAGGAAAACTAAGCCAAGCATTTCAAATCTTTCTTTTGAAGTTAAAATTATTTAAAATCTGTCCTTTGATCTAGATAGTGGTGCTGAAGAGGCTAGCTGAATGCATTCTTTCTATTGTTTTAACTTAAGGAATAATTGCTAGAGTGTACATGTGAAATGTCTTTTATTGTTGTAATTTCCTGAGTAGGTGTTAGATTGTGAAATAATGTAGCCTGTTGGCCTGGGAACTCCGCATTAAGTGTCACAATGATGTAGTGTGTATACTGGGAAAACCTAAGTGTCAAAATGATGTAATATGGGAGGACACAGCAGAGATGTTTGTTAGTGAGTTTAAAAACTATTGCTGAGAGAGAGAGAGAGAGAGAGACTGGAAACATTTTGACCTGACTATCTAAGCACTGCCTTGCTCTATGAAAGTAAGTTACTTTAGAAGCATGTTTTCTTGTAGAAATAGCTAGGACTATAAATATTAGACAAGTGCTTTTCTGTTATGTCAGAACTGTACTACAGAATTGTTTTAAGTTTCTCTGTGATCTCTGAACTCTTGGATAGCACTGTGGTGTAGTAGTATTGTCTTGTTTTTTAAATTATTTATTATTAAATATTTTAAAAAACTTTTACCTGTGGTTGGTTTGTGTAGAGACAAGTTAAGCTCTAGAGTACATTGCATATTTATAGAGTTTATTGCATAAAACCACTCTAATAAGTCTTAGACTGATTAGTCACACATCACCTGGATAATAATATTGCACAGTAATAATTGGACACCCTTTTAATGGCCTATGGGTAGCTGATAAGTATTAGCTGGTGGTGGCAGTAATTACTACCATATAGTCTGGGTAGAGGGGTACAGCTGGAGAATCTGTGTCAGCCTTTCCCAGGAGTGTCTGTGAAGTTGTATAAATACGTATCTCAAAGTGTGTGTGGTGTGTCAGCTACCTGGGCAGGGACACAAAGCACTGGTGGGACAGAAAGAGTACTGGAGGTTAGCTTTCCAGCTAGGCTGAGATCTGGACCCTATAGCTGTGCCAGTGGGGAGTCTTATTGGGAGCAACCAGCCCCAGACTAACTGTTATCTCTGTATGCACTTAAGGGAAATTGTACTTTACTGTGTGTATTTGTTATCCTTTCCTCTTATATGAGATGCTCTCCCTGGTGTTAGTGGTAACAATTGAGGCTCCTTGATTGCTGGGCCAGGGCACGCCATCACATTGTGGTGGCAATGGTTGGGATAAGATATCCTCTCTTGTGGTTTGCAGTGGTGGGATCCACTTCATATACTAATTTGCTAGTAGTGGTGTGGGTAGAGTGAATCCTGTAGCTTATGTACAGGGATCTCTGAAGGTGTTTTGTACTCTAAAACAGCCACACAGTGAATACTCAGAGTTCAGTTCACAATTCTTTTGTTTCTTTTGTTAGTTTAGTCAGGGTGAGCAGGCAGCATGTCAGCGCAGGAGTATGGAAAGCTGACAAAGAATGCACCAGATACGACATCTGATATATAATTGCCACAGACTCACCAATAAGTGTAATACCACCTCTGCTATGTGAAAAGTTATGTTTATTCCACAATGATGATGACACAAACTGAGCATGTTAAAAACAATAAATCATAATAAAAATACATAAAAACGTTAAGCGCTTTCACCCACGCATAGTGAGCTTCCTCAGTATAATGGAAAGGATGATTTTTAAACATACTATTTGTTTAAAATTTATAGATTGTTGAATTGTACAAGTTTGTGATTGTGGATATGATATATCTGAAGGAAACCTATTGTTGGCATGTACAGATACGATTATTGTCTATGTTTGTGTGCCTTATTTAAAAGCTGACAGGTTTGTATAGCCGATTTTATCATAGGAGCGGATATTGCTTTAAGAATTTAAATGGCTGGAAGCTTAATTACCGCTGTTAAGTTGGCACCAATTTTCAAATATAAGGCGTACTTATACCATTAACTGTGTTCTGAGGAAGCTCACTATGTGTGGGTGAAAGCGCTTAATGTTTTTATGAATTTTTATTATGATTTATTGTTTTTAACGTGTTCAGTTCGTGTCATCATCATTGTGGAATAAACATAATTTTTCACATAGCAGAGGTGGTCGTACACTTATTGGTGAGTCTGTGGCAAAGCTGACAAGGAGCCAGCTGGTGGAGATGTGCCAGGCTAGGAGACTTTTGCATGGAAACCTGACTAAGGCAGACCTGATTGCAGCCTTGGTTACAGCTGCATCAGAAAACAGCATCCAGGAGCACAATCAGACTGGCAGTGGAGATGTAATATCCTCGGAGAATAGATAGCTCAACCTTTCTGCAGTGGATTTAAAAATCCAGCTGGAGCTAAAGAGTCTTAAGTTGGAGGCCAGGCATTTGGAGATAGAAGACGAAGAAAAGGAGAGTCAGAGGAAGCATGAGTGGGAAATGCTGACTCTTCGCCAGAGTCATGGAGGTAATGGGAAAGGCAGTAACTGGACCCCAGAAGCACAACAGGTCAGTAAATCTCTTCTGCAATTTAAAGAGGGGGATAATTTTGATAGTTTCATTCATGTGTTTGAGAGGGTATGCAAACAGTATAGTGTTTACCAAAGGCTCTGGGTACGGTTCCTGACCCCTTTACTCCATGGGAAAGCTGTAATGTGTATATCACAAATGCCTGACTCTGTCTGTCTTGATTATGCTGCTGTAAAAAATGTCTTTTAGAATGTTTTAAGCTAAAACCTGAAACATATAGGAAAAAGTTTCATGAGCATAGACTGCCCCAACAGAACCTGCCAGTAGCAGGGGAAGCACTAGTCCAGGTACATGCAGATGAAAATGTATGTAAATATGTTGCTGAACTGAGCACTTATTTTCATAGCTGGGTGAGTGGATGTCAGGTCACCACTTTTGAAGGGCTAGTAGACCTTTTGGTGAGGGAACAAACCCTTAGCACTTTGCCTGAGGAAATGAGGATCTGGTTAGCTGATAGACAATGTGCTACTTCAGATGAGTTGGGGAAGCAGGGAGACCTATATATGGCAAGCAGGGCAGCACTGCACAGGAAGGGGACACCAGTACTGCTCATGGGTCTAAAGGAACCCACGGTGGGCAGCACAGACTGCCCCAACAGAACCTGCCAGTAGCAGGGGAAGCACTAGTCCAGGTACATGTCCAGGAGCTATGGTTAGATTTTTTGAATGCAACCAATGGGGCCATGTGGCATACAGGTGTCCACGGAGGCAAGGTGGGGAACCAAAGATGAGGGAGCTAGTAAGTGGAAAAGACAAAATGCCAATAGTAGGTTGTCTTGAGACAACAGGGGTACATAACTACCATCCTGCAGATGTCCTGAGAGGGAAGGATTTGGATGAGGCAGTACCATGTACTTATGCAGTTATACACAGTGAGGCTATGAGACTAGCTCTGGGTCTGGTAGCCTGGGGGAGAACCAGACATACTGCATACTTGCAACCAGGACTGGTGAGATGGTTACTTCAGGGAGTGATCTATACTGTAGCAGTGAGACTGAAGGTGAGCCACAGCTGCTTGTGGGTAATGATGTATCCTTGGACAGGGCAACTGCAAGGGTGAAGGTGATTAGTAGCACCTAGGCTGACAGTGAGGCACCACTGTCAGAGGATGCTAGACTTCCTGTGGAAGGGGAGCCTGGAAAGGTTACAAGGAGTGAGTTGAGACAGACTCAGCTTTCAGACCCTACATTACAAGGCCTGAGGCAGGTAGCTAGGGAGGAACCTGATTCTCAAGGGAAGGAGGAATCTGTATACTGAGACAAAGGATTATTATATAGAGAGTGGACCCCTGAGGGACGGCTAAAAGGTGAGAGAGTACAGCAGTCAGTAGTGTCTAGAGCCTACCATCTGGCACTTCTAGCCATAGCCCATGATATTCCCTTTGCAGCTCATATGGGCATAAAACGTACAAAGAGGTGTATTATGCAGAACTTCTATTGGCCTGGAATTTCCAGAGATGTAACAGGGTACTGCAGGACCTGTGAGCAGTGCCAAAAGGTAGGCAAGGCAGGAGACAAGGTGAGAGTTCCTGTGATGCCTTTGCCTGTGATTAAGGAGCCATTTCAGAGGGTAGCTATGGATATTGTGGGTCCTCTGAGTACCCCAAGTTTCACAGGAAAAAGGATATCCTAGTTGTAGTGGATTATGCTACACGATACCATGAGGCAGTGGCTTTGTCTGCCATTGAGGCAGAGGAAAGTGGCAAATGCTTTGTTAGAGATTTTCAGCAGGGTAGGTTTCCCAAAAGAAATACTGACTGACCAAGGTGCCAATTTCATGTCAGACCTGCTGGTTTGTCTGTGAAATTCCTGTGGGGGGAAGCTCATGAAGACCACCCCCTACCATCCCCAGACTAATGGTCTTGTTGAGAGGTTAAACTCTACAATCAAGTCCATGCTATGTGCATTTGCAGATCAGTTTAAGAGGGAGTGGGACAAATATTTGCCCCATCTGCTGTTTGCTTACAGAGAGGTTCCCCAGGAATACACAGGTTTTTCACCCTTTGAGTTGCTGTACAGGCATCGGGTGAGGGGACATTTAGATTTAATTTGAGATGAGTGAGAAGGTGAGTGTGAACCTCACAAGGAGTCTGTTGTGGAATATGTCCTAAACCTCAGTACAAGGCTCAGGTAACTTATGGGCTTGGCCTAGGAGAACCTGGCAAAAGCCTAACAACAGAAAAAAAGTGTGGTATGACAGGAATGCTCAACGTAGAGAGTATGCTGTGGGGCAGCAGGTAATGGTTCTCATTCCTCTCAGACACAACAAGCTGCAAGCAGCTTAGGAGGGACCTTACAGGGTGGTAAGAAAGGTAAGTGATGTTAACTACATGTTGGAGCTGCTAGGCAGATGTCAGGGGCACAAATTGTATCATGTTAACATGATGAAACCTTACCATGATAGGGAGGCCCTTGAGCTGAGCATTTGCAGTGGATTGCAGGAGGAGTTTGAGGGAGATCTGGGGACTGATCTCCTCAGTGAGGCTCAGGCTGACACATTGGTGGAAGTGGTAGCAAAGTCCCAGCAGCTATCTCCTACCCAGGTTCTATAAATCCAAGCAGTGTTGCAGGAATTTGGGGACATGTTCACTGGGAAACCAGGTGCACCCACCTAGTGCAGCACCAGGTGGATACAGGACCCCAAAAGCCTATTAGGCAGGCCCCTTATAGGGTGCCTTAGAGAGTCAGGCAGACTCTGAGGGAAGAGGTACAGGAGATGTTGGAACTAGGGGTGATTCAAGAGTCCAACAGTCCTTTGGCCTCGCCAGTGGTGCTGGTGCCAAAGAAGGATGGCAGCACCAGGTTATGTGTGGATTACAGGAAATTAAATAGTCACACAGAGTTGGATGCTTACCCCATGCCTAGGACAGATGAAGCCCTAGAGCAGCTGGGTGGGGCTAAATATCTTACAACCACTGATCTTACCAAGGGTTACTGACAGGTGCCCTTGACTCCCAGTGCTAAAGAGAAGTCAGCCTTTGTGACTCATTTTGGCTTGTACGAGTTCACAAAGATGCCCTTTGGGTGAAGAATGCCACAGCGACTTTCCAGAAGCTGGTGGAAAATATCCTAGCAGGAGCAGGAGGGTTTGCTTTTGCTTACCTAGATGATATTGCCATCTACAGTCATTCCTGGCCAGAGCACTTTCAGCATGTCAGGGATGTGCTGGGCAGACTACATTGGGCAGGGTTGACCATTAAGCCGAGCAAATTTCAGGTGGGTATGGCAGAGGTCTTCTTCCTAGGACATAGAGTGGGGAGTGGAAAGATAATGCCAGAACCTGCCAAAGTGGAAGCCATTCAGGCATGGCCTGCACCTGTTACCAAAAAGCAGGTGAGGGCATTCTTAGGGACAGCAGGGTACTATAGAAAGTTCATCCCCAGTTATAGTACCATAGCTGCTCCCCTCATGGACCTGACAAGGAAGAACAGGCCAGATAAGGTAGTGTGGACATGAGCAGGCATTCAGAAGCTTAAAGAAGCTTTGGGAGGACCCCCTGTGTTAGTCAGTCCAGATTACAGCAATAATTTGTTGTGCAGGTGGATGCTTTGAACCATGGGGTGGAGGCTGTAGTTAGCCAGATTTCGTCAGAGGGGAACAGCACCCAGTGGTTTATCTCAGTCATAGGCTACAACCCAGTGAGGAATGCTATGCAGCCATAAAAAAGGAATGTCTAGCCATAGTGTGGGCACTGCAAAAACGTCAGCCTTATCTGTATGGAAGGAAATTCACTGTTATGTTAGATCACAGCCCTCTAACATGGTTAAACAGAGCCAGTCAGCAAAATGCCAAATTGCTAAGATGGAGCCTGGGGTTGCAAGCATATGATATGTCAGTGCATCACCACAGTGGGCTCTCAAGACAGGGAATGGGGTGAGGTACCCTCAGATAGACCTAACCCTCTCAAGTGGTGTTTCTCAAGGGGCACTTGAAAAACTAGCTTGGGTTCTCCAGAGAGGGAGAGATGTGAAGACTGGTAGAGAAGGGGTGAAGGCTGCCAGCCTAGTCAAATAGAATTTGATACATAATTCTATCATTTGTAAATATAAATGTAAAATACAGGCTTGTTTCTTAAATGAAAGAAAACACTGTAAAATGTTGAACTTCAAGATTGTAGCAACATTGCCATTTGCTGTAAGGAAAACTAAGCCAAGCATTTCAAATCTTTCTTTTGAAGTTAAATTTATTTCAAATTTGTCTTTTGATCTAGATAGTGGTGCCAAAGAGGCTTGCTGAACACATTATTTCTATTGTTTTAACTTAAGGAATAATTACTAGAGTGTACATGTGAAATGTCTTTTATTGTTATAGTTTCCTGAGCAGGTGTTAGTTTGTTAAATAATGTAGCCTGTTGGCCTGGGAACTCCAGATTAAGTGTCAAAATGATGTAATATGTATACTTGGAAAACCTAAGTGTCAAAATGATGTAATCTGTGAGGGCACAGCAGAGATGTTTGTTAGTGAGTTTAAAAACTATTGCTGAGAGAGAGACTGGAAGCATTTTGATCTGACTATCTAACTCAGCACTGCTTTTCTCTATGAAAGTAGGTTTCTTTAGAAGTATGTGATCTTGTAGAAATAGCTAGGACTATAAAGATTAGACTTAATTGTTTTTCTGTTATGTCAGAACTGTACTATGGAATTATTTTAAGTCTCTGTATGATCTCTGAACTCTTGGATAGCACTGTGGTATAGTAGTATTGTCTTGTGTTTTTAATTATTTATTATTATATATTTTAAAAAACTTTTACCTGTGGCTGGTTTGTGTAGAGAGAAGTTAAGCTCTAGAGTGCATTGCATATTTATAGAGTTTATTGTACAAAGCCACTCTAATAAGCCTTAGACTGATTAGTCACACTTACCAATTGGATAATAATATTGTACAGTAATAATTGGCCACCCTTTTAAGGGCTTTTGGGTAGCTGATAAGTATTAGCTGGTGGTGGCAGTAATTACTACCGTATAGTCTGGGTAAAGGAGCACAGCTGGAGAATCTGTGTCAGCCTTTCCCAGGAGTGTCTGTGAAGTTGTATAAATACTTATCTCAAAGTGTGTGTGGTGTGCCAGCTATCAGGGTAGGGACACAAAGCACTGGAAGGACAGAGAGGGTACTGGAAGTTAGCTTGCTAGCTAGGCTGAGATCTGGACCATATAGCTGTGCCAGTGGGGAGTCTTATTGGGGACCTGGGGAGCAAAGGAGCAACCAGCCACAGACTGACTGTGATCTCTGTGTGCACTTAAGGGAAATTGTACTTTACTGTGTGTATTTGTTATCCTTTCCTCTTATATGAGACACCCTCACTGGTGTTAGTGGTAAGGATTGAGGTGCCTTGATTGCTGGGCAAGGCACGGCCATCTCACATGGCAACAACAAAAAGGCTTTAATTTTGGGTAATTCTTTAACAGTATGCTTATTAAAGCTTACTTGCATCTCACAATCTCAGATAAGCTTACCTGATGATCATGAAAGCATTGCTGTTAAACACAGAGCAATGGACACTTTCTGAATAATAAGAAGCATAAATCAACAGTATAAAAATATGACAGAAAACCAGAACATTCTGCAAAATCAAGCAAGGACAGATGAAAAGCCACTGTAGTACTTGTGTCTACCTTGGATGGGGAGATACTCTGCACACTAACACTGCATAACTGCTCCTTGCCTTCCTTGGACACATCCAGAGTCACTACATGGGGGAGTGGGGTGCAACAAGTATGTTACAATTTGAAATGTCTCTGGCTGACTGTGATGGCCCTGACACATTTGTCATACCTCTCAGCCTCAAAGCAAGATATCTGGCCAAAGGCATGCATAGAAGTGAGACAAAGGCCCAAAAATAAGGACAATATTTAAATTTTGCTCTTATAATCTTTCTAATAGAATTGTAGGTATTACATTGGTATGAATTTTCTGAAGGGTATGAAATCTGAAACTCAAATGTCTGTCATTATCTTCTAATTTCAATCTTTAATGATTTGCCACTAATTTGCCAGAAAACCACAATTTTATGAAAAATGGACCAAAAATGTGATGCAAAAATATAAAATAGCCATACAATACAGCTGTAAACCTGTCAAAGAAAGGACACTTTTTTAATATTAGTACTGTTAACTTGAGCAGCTGACAAAATAAATGACTGTACATGCATTTCTGAAATAAAAATAATCTATAACTCTGATTATTACAGTTATTTATTAATTGTAAACCCTCTAAGTTTTCTTCCAAAATTGCTATTTTGCGTATGGATTATTAGAGGGAGAACAACATTTTGAGCTAAAATCGGGGACAGTTGAGAGGTTTGGATATGCCTAATTCTATAAAACAATTTATTTGCATGTACCTCTCAACTATTTAACACAGAAAATCTGGACAAGGCCAAATATATTGGGAGAACATACAAACAGTACTAAAAATTGTTCTTGTATAATCAACAGGTCTTGCTTTAGCATGCATTTTTCTGAAGGTTATGAAGTTTGAAACTCAATGTCTGTCATTATTTAGTGACTTAATTCCTAAATGATTTGCCAGAAAACCATAAATGTTATGAGTAAAAAACCAAAAATAAGAAGCAAAAATCTATTAATTCTGCGAAAATCTGGACAGTTGAGAGATATATTTCAGCCGGGGCTGTCTTTGAGTTTGCCGCCCTTCTCCCCTCACAAAATCATGGTTGAATGGAGCCTCCACCCTGCAGCTATTCCAATGTCCCATTACTTGACTATTTCTCCCCATTTACCATAAACACTGTAATGTGCATACTGCTTTACTTCTATGATGATTTGGATTTCATTTGAAAGTTTTATTTTGCATTTTACAACATAAACACTAAGACATTTGCTAAACAATGCAATGCAGTCTCACAATGAAAATAGACTTAGCATTAAAACTTATCTGTCTTTGAAACTCACATTCATTGAAACAGCATTGAAATCCATATTTAAAGAAAATACATTTGGCTAGTATAAAGATTAACTTTGGGCTGTTTTCAAATGATAGGCTCCTTGCACACAAGACATACATGTGTTGTGTGATACACCTTCCTGATTGTATTAAAATATATTCATTGTGTAATACAGTACAGTTGTTAGAGGGTGTTTTAAATTTATTGCTTTGAACACTTTTCCAGTAAACAATGAAACAAAATGCATGCACCAATAATGCCAAAAACTGCTCAGTTGAGAACATTTCCATCATAAAGGTCTACTCAAACTTCTACAATCCACCAGTGCCAGTAAATATGCACAATCTCTGCAGAAGTAAAAGTCATCTAAATAATTCTACATTAAAGAGATATGTAATTAATAAAGACGTTGCTGCTAGCAAACAACTTTATATTTCATTGTTTCATCTACAATTTAAGTGTCTGTATCTTCACCAAAGAGAGCATTCTTAGTATGGCAGTATCTACCCCCTGTGGGAGTAGAACCCACAACCTTCTGCATCAAAAGTAAGCACATTAACTGTTGTGCTATTAACAATACGTGGAGAGTCTGCATAAACAGCACTAAACTCTTCTTCTCCTGAAGCTCTCAGCTCATTATAAAATCTACTAGACATTCAACTGTATCTCTCAACTTCACAGCACAAGAAATCTGGAAAAAGCCAAAATTTATTGGGGGGGATAAAAGCCCAGAAACCAGGGACACATTTTAAACATTGTTTGTATAATCTTGGAAAATTGCTAATATAAAATGTGTCATCACCATATATTTCACTGCCAAGTCTTGAACCCAGGACCCTTTGCAAAACAGTCACTGCAACATACCACTTTGCCAAATTAGGTTTTTCATAAAACCAAGGAAGACTGAAACTTAAATGGCTACCATTTAGTGAATTCAGTTCTCACCATAGCTGTCAACCTCTTAGCATAAAACATCTGGACAAAGCCAGCAATGGGGGAATACAGCCCTTGAACATATTCAGTGAATTCAGTTCTCACCATAGCTCTCAACCTTAACTAAAAAAAACGTGGACAAAGTCAATAACGGGGGAATACAGTCCCAACAATAGGGGCACATTTCAAATATCCATCTTATAAACTTAGAAAATTGCTAGAATAAAAGGTTTTGTGTTACTATGTACTTTCTGAAGAATATGAAGTCTGAAATTCAAATGCCTGTCAATTTTATTTATTTAACATTTGTTAACCAGGAAAGTCTGACTTGGAACAAAAGCCAATTTTCAGGAGAAGCACCGCAGATACATGTCTTTGTAACATGGGAGGGCACCAGAGTAAATCCACACACAAACACAGGAAGGACATGCAGTCTCCACACAGAAGGCACCCCAGCCAACAATCAAACCAGAAAGCATCTAACTGTAAAGCAATAATGCTACCACTGCACCATCAACTACTTAAGGAATTAAAAATTCAGAAACCACAGATTTTATGAGGAACAGAACAGAACAAAATATGAGGCAAAAATCTGCAAAAGTTTCACAATGGTGGTGGGTAAGGAATTCAGGCTCTTATTACCTGCACCCAGAATACAGGGTTCAAGCCTGGGGTGTATTCTCTAACCACCACCAGTCTAAATCAACTGGGACATTACACATATGCCTACAAGCAAATCATGCACAGTTATTTGTGGTATGCAGGCTATGATAGTACAGAGACCATCGTTTTTTGTCAGGTTTGTTTCTTTGTTGATTTTAGAATAATCATATTTCTTGTAACACATTCATCAGAGTTTATGCTTTTCTATTTGATTTGCATTAGTTTCAGAATGTGGACATGCTGCAGAGTAAGTTATGTAACAATACATAAGCTTTGAAATGAAAATCTGCACTAGTTATGTAATTTAATTTCATTATGGTCTGTTTGATACTCTGTTTAGAAAAATAATGGCTTGTTTACTCTCCAGATGCAATAATTGCACAAAACATACTGAAGTAATTTTTACTTCACAAATTCCATGTTCCAGACACATTATAATAAATACTTTGAAATCTGCAAAAATACTTGTAAATCATAACAGAAATCTGCAGTGAAACTTCAGGCTTCTCATCAAAAATTAAGAGCAGAGTAATTACTTGGAAAATCTCTTATTATAATTGCCTCTTAAATTGAACATTCTGTGGGATATTTCCTTACATAGACACACACACACCCTTCTTGTTCAGTTCCATACCTGAGAACAGTAACATCCATTCAGTAAGCCTTTTCCTGCAGTTCAGTTCAGTTCCATACCTGAGAGCAGTAACATCCATTCAGTAAGGTCCATTGTAAAAAGCCAGCAAGACTCATCCTAGTTCTTCCCGAGATAGCAAACAAGCTGGGTGCTATCCAGCCTGCGTACATTGCAGGCCGATCCCCTTCCAGTCTATGCAGTTGTAACTGCATAGACTTCTGGGATATTGCTGCTATATTGCTGTATTCCTAATCTGGACTGCTGGTGAGGCAGTCTGGATTCTGTGCACATGCTCTAGACTGGTTCACCAGCAGTCTGGATATCGGAAATGCCACGAGTGTGCGGGCACAATATTCTGCGACTCACTTTTTTTCTTTTGTTTTCTTTTCTTTTTAATTTTCTTTTCTGTTATGTTTTACAGCTGAGCTGAGAGGGGGGCTGCAGTCCTGCAGCCCAATAGCATGAGCCACCCCTGGTCTTCCCCTTAAATCACAATTAAAGTCCCCTGCAATCATAATGTAATGTTAACCACAACATAGTCAAATATTTTATTAAACATGTTCTCCCTTTCATTGTTAGCTGAATAAGGATATATTGCTATAATTTTATAAATGTGTTCTCTCTCTGACCTCCACAACTGTTACATCCAGCATATTCACTGTTATTTACACCAGACAACCATTTCAGAACAGCTTTCCCTTCTTAAGTTAAATATTACATTTTCCCTCCACAATTTTTCTGTTTGCAATCATTCTTCACTTTTCAGGAATTTTATATCCCCTAATGGAATAACATCCACATCACATTTAGCACACCATTCCAGTATCCTTATCCTTTTTGCAGTATTAATAATCTTCTTCTTTCAGCTTTTCCTGGTTAGGGGTTGCCACAGCAGATCATCTGTCCGCTCATGATTGGCAGTAGAGTTTTTATGGTGTCGAGTTGCCAGCCCAGCACCCAACCTTCCACAGAAGGCACACAAACACACACACTCATACCTAGGGCCAATTTAGAGTGTCCAAACCACCTACAGCATGTCTTTGGGATGTGGGAGGAAACTGGAGCACCCGGAGGAAACCCACGCAACCACTGGGAGGACATGCAGACTCCGCACAGAAGGCACCCCAGCCAAAGATCAAACCAGAAAAACCTCTTGCTGTGAGGCGACAATGCTAACTGCTGCACCACCATGGCCGCCCTCTTGCAGTATTAATAATACTGTTCACATTTACTGAAAGTACTTTAAAATTCTTGCTTTTCATCTTTTAAAATTTAGGTAAAATATTTAAATTTTTTTTGTTTGCTTATTTTGTTCTCTTTCCACAGTGAATATTTTTCCTAGGTTTAGGTACAAATAATCCTTGATACTCAAAACTGATTTTTGTTACTGGCTAGATCTTCAAAAATATTAGTACCATTCCATTTTCCTGATCTCTCTTTCTGTATGCAACCTCTCTCCTCTTTTTTCCCCCTCCATGTTTTCATCTTCTACATTTTTATTTTCCCCTAGTTCACTCTCTCCCCAATCTCCTTCTGTCCTTCCTCATGTATGTTTTCTTTCCTCTCCCCTTCTTTATTTACTGTTTGTTTTTGTGAGTCCTTCCAAAAGTGTTTCTTTTTTTTGTACAACCTGCATTAAGTCACACATCTCCTTGCTGTATGTTTTTTCTCCCCCTTAATGGTTAGATTGTATTTTGTTACATTCAGTAATTAAATGAGAAAAGTTCCAAAGAGAAACATGCTTCAGGATGGCCAGCATATCTTAATGTCCTTCTATGACCATCCACAAGAATAACACTTGGCAAGTGTATCACCATATTTTTTTTTCATATTTCAAAGCAACTTCTGACCTTCAACCATCATTCCATAAGTTTCTCTCTTGTCTAACTTTTGCAAGGTTATTAAAATTTTCACACAAACTTGTGCATGCATGTTTAACATCCTTTTCCATTTCATCAGTTCTAAACCGCAAAGTAACATTTTTTAAGTTTTTAGTTACTACCAGAAACAAATAATCGTTCCACTGATAAATATCCTTCTTTTTGTTATTCAGCTCCAGATATTTCATCATCAGTCCCTAAGTTTTATATGGTAAGTCAGAAAAAGCCTCTGTCCCTATATGTATACAAGACTGAATTTATTGAGCTTTAAAACCAAGAACAGTTACCAAACTGTCCCATACATAATATCTGCAAAATTACATTATCAGTCTTTGTTTTTAATCTCACAGACTTCTCTTCATCTTAAAGACAGTTTAACATCCAGTTTGCTACTGATCTCCTTATTTTGCCTGCTGTCACTGCTGTATGTTTTAATCATTGGATTGTCTTCTGCCACAAAATCGCACTCCCTCTCAGTTAATGGTTGCTTTCTTCTTTTACTTTCTGTCACTGCTGCATACGTTTTAACTACTGCATTCTCTGCTGCCACATCACGTGGTTCCTTCTTCACATTACCATCCTCAGTACTTCCGAAAAGTTTATCTTATATCTCAGCCCAAAAACTAGAGGAACTGTCACCTGGATCCTCCTGTAATATTATTTTCAAAAGAACATCATCTGCAAGCCCTCTAGATGCCAGTTCTTTTATCTATACCAGTCCAACAGTGTCTATATTTAATGGTTGCATGGTGCATTGCTTGAACAACTATTCATCAGCAGCTTACCATCTACCATCCATTTTACCGAACAGGTATAGCATCAAAAAATATCTTACTGAATAGTCATATTCAGCCCACACAGGGAAACCAGTAGGAGGTATGTATTAGAGGGCCATTCACCGAACCCTGCTCATGAGGGGGCCGTTCAAGATTGCACTAGAGTGAGGAAAGGGCAAATTTTCTTCTCCCTACCATAATGGGATCTTAGAATGACATGCTGTTTTGTTTCTATGGGAAAATTATAATATTTGTCCTTTCCCCACTGTAGTGCAATCTTGGAGTTGGTATATATAATTGACGAGGGGTTCCACCCACATGACCAGGTTTTGGTGAACGGCTGTCCAATACATACCATGCAGTGTTTTGTCTATGTGGGTGGACTATGACTCTTCTGTACAATATTTTTCAATGATATGCCTGTTCATTAAAACGAATGGCCGATAGTACAGATGAAAAGGTGTTCAAGCAACGTACCACTCAACCATTAAACATAGACCCATCCAACAGATATGCGTACTTCATTGTCCAGTGGCACAGCTAAACATTAAAAATTTGTATCATCCAACACACAGGAAACATTAACTGTATTCTGATACTCCACATCAAAAACTTTTTTTCCTCCAAATTCTTATTTTCTACCTCCAGACTCTCCATTGCTTTTCTTTCCTTTTCCATGCTGCTGCTTCCCTTAGGTCTCTTCCTTGCTGCTGTAGGAGTTATCCTTTGCTAACTAGCAGCTCTAAAAAGTAGGGAAATTTCCCAATGCCCTGACCAGATTTCCTCTAGTACTATAAATGCTGCATTGGGTCTCCCCTGAAAATTGGCCACTAGTGCAGGGGACTAAGACAGTCAACAAATAAAAATAAACATTTTGTTTGTATTTGTAGCTATATTGATATTACAGCATGTTATTTTTCAGTGTTTATACATGCACGCATTAATTAATTAATTAATTAAGATATAATTAATTAAATCAAATAAAGTAAACTTCGTCTTCTTCTTTCGCCTTTTCCCAGTTAGGGGTCGCCACAGGGGATCTCCTGTCTGCTCATGATTGGCAGTGGAGTTTTACGGTGTTGAGTTGCCAAGCGGCACTTAACCTTCAACAGAAGGCACAAATCAAATAAAGTAAACTAATTAACATTAAGTTAATTAAAACACAAAATTATAATGTGAGTAGTTTATAGGAAAAACTGCCAAATTAAACAAATATATGCTACAAAAATAAGTACATCAATAAATAAAAATAAAAAAATACAATTCAACTGCTGTTTACTACTGAACTTTTATTATAATACTCAGAAGAAATCATATTCTTAAAAATAATTGCATCTAATGCAAAATACTGCTTGAAAGTGCATTTATTTGAAATTTACAAAATGGTAATTCAAACTAAAAAGTGATCCTACTATATAGGGAATGTATATACATTTACACACACACACACACACACACACACACACACACACACACACACACACACACACACGCACACACACACACACACACACACACATATATATATATATATATATATATATATATATATATATATATATATATATATATATATATATATATATATATATCAGGAGGGGTCTACTTTGATTCAAGGAAAACTCATTTCACTGAATTTAAATTCACCCTCAAAAAATCGCTGAAAGTTCATATCACTGAAAACTAATTTCACTGAATCACATTTCAGTGAATGTAAGTACTGTTGGACAAATAAAATGTATATGTCCTTTTCCCCACTGTAGTATGATCCTGGATTTAGTATATATAGTTAGGGAGGTGTGGGGGCACAGCCCCTCACAATGGGGGTTGTAGCCCCAACTTACTTAGCTTTTATATTTATGAATCTCATTTCACTGAAAGCTAACAATATAAAACCAAAAGTAGGAGGAGGGCTAAGCCTTCCTACAACCCTCAATGAGGGGAGCTGTGCCCCCCACACCCCCATAACTACATATAGTAAATCCAGGATTTATGTATACAGTACTTACATTCAGTGAAATGCGATTTGGTGAAATGAGTTTTCAGTGATTTGAGCTTTCAGCGATTTCTTGAGGGTGAATTGAAATTCAGTGAAATGAGTTTTCAGTGAATTGAAGTGGATCCATATATATATATATATATATGTATATATATATATATATATATATATATATATATATATAAATATATATAGATGTGATAACTGAAATAAGTTGTACAGTATGATGAAGATCAGAATTCAGAAATAAATAGCTCAATGTGGTGGGGTGATTGAGAGGGGTCTCTATCAAATAATCAAATGAGATATGGTTAAACCCATATCATCAACAATGCAGTCTGTCAAGAAAGACTTAACACAAACGCAACACCTGCATGCACCACAAAAACTGCTTTTGCAGGGGTGCAAGCCCCTCACGTCCCCCACACCCCCTGCTAATTATATATACCAACTCCGAGATCTCATTACAGTGGGAAATGAGCAAATGTCCTGATCCCTACCATAATGTAATCCCAGTCAGAACAGTTTGACGGACTGTATTGTCAATAATATGGGTTCGACCATATCAGGTTTGACAATGTGTCTGTTCGAAAATTTGACAGGGATCCATTTGAGATAGAGACATATATCACATTCAAGCAATGCCAGAATATAACATGAAGATTATCTTATAAAGGAGATGGAAATTAGCAGAATTATTGTAAAAAGGGACATGGGAAATGCAAATAACTGTAAACTAAATGGTGGAGCAATTCAGAAAGTTAAAAAAAAAAAACTGCACAATACATTGTGACTACTAATGTAGCTGTAAACTATAAAATATTGATAAAAAGTGACAAAATCAGAGAAATTTAAGTTATGTTGGCATAGCAGCAAATTTTGCACAAATGTACTTATATAAGGCCATCATTACAACCAGTAGCCATGGAAGTGTGTGTTGTTGCCCTTCGCATCAATGGAGGATCTGACTGCCTGATATTTTATCCCCACTATGATGCGTATACTAGACAAGTGTACACAGGTAAAAAATAACTAGCTATTAATAGCTAGGCATGTAGTGGCTGAATCATATAACATTCAATTTGTGCTTATATATCCTTCTGGAAACTTTTATTGTTTTAGTGTAGTGAAGATGAATGGAAAATGGTCTTGGTCATATTCTTTGCATCCATCTAAAGCTTAACCTCCTTATATATTAGTAATATTAGCTATTCTGTTATAGTATAAAATCAGTTATAACATTATATTATTGTCCTGTGTTTGTCTTACTTCCATGTAGCTAAACTGAAAGTCGGAGATGATGCTGCCAGTAACTAAACAATGATGTGGCCAAAAAAGTAGAATACATGTTTAATGTCATGATTTATTATTGAGATAGGGCAATCATTTTATCTAGAAGAGGATTCAAATTACATTTAAGGACAAAGATTCTTCCTGGTTCATTCAGATACCTATCATTGATGCCAAACATTTAATATATTTGAAAAACTGCAGAAGAATAAGGCTTAGTTCAGATTTGAATTTCTTTTAGAATAATGTGTCAGACTGAATAATTGTAAAAGATCATGAGATTGCTGGGGATTAATATTTCCTATAGAACAAGGTGTCAAAACCATCCAGCCTTTGGGATTTACCCATTATTAGATATGAAATTGTCTTTCCTGTGGTCGAATGAGTTTTAAAGAGATACAGTAGGTGCATGTGTGTGCCTTCTGTGAAGGTTGGGTGCTGGGCTGGCAGCTCAACACCATAAAAACACCACTGCCAATCAATCTGCAGACTGGTGATCTGCTGTGGTGACCCCTAGTGTGAGAAACTGAAAGATATGAGATTGTCTTCTCAATTTCCTCAAGTATGAAGTCTGAGTCTTGTTTACTTATAAGCTTATTTTAAGTATTGTAGGAGTGAAGCCACTTAAAAAGTTCACTAGGTGTCTTGATTTTATATGCATAGTCTGATGCAAAAATTTCAATGTAGGTTTGATGAAAAGCAAAAGTAATGTCTTTAGGTTGTGTATGCAGACTGCCATTTTTTTTGACTGAGCTAATATTGTTAGAGCTATGATCCAATTTATGTAAGATGTGTATATCAGAGTGTGTGATATACCTTTAAGAAGCTTTCCAGTCAGCAGGCATGTGCATATAGGTACTGAACACATGCAAGCAAGAATGAAATTTGTAGTGAGCAGTCAAGATATTCAAGGCTCCAGAGAGAACCCCTGCACTACCAGGCTATAACTCATACCACACTTTTCAGCCATGAAACCTGGACCAAAACACCAAAGGCGGAGGTGTGTCCATATTCATTAAGGATATCCACACCTCCAGGTTAGTTGCTCAACATAATGCATCCAAGGTTATCCAAGTGCAACTAACTCTGGGGAAAACTGCAATCCAAATTGTAGCTTGCTACAGATCCCCCACCATGCCCCAGGATTCCTACTCCTCGTTTCTTGATGTACTGGAAAATATTAGGATTCAACCAAACACCCTAATAATGGGCGACGTCAACTACCCCGACCATTAACTGGAAAAACTACTCATATACCAAGTCCTTAGCTCAATGCTTTCTGGAATTCATAAACTCCAATGCCCTGGATCAACTTATCCACACCCCCACCAGGGGCAACAGTATCCTAGACCTAGTTATTACCAACATGAGTGACTGGTGTTCCACACCTGAAGTCAACTCCTTATTTGTCCGATTCAACCATAAGCTAATCACCCTTGATATCCACATCCCCCCCCACCCCCCCACCCCCATTAAGGAAACCATGGTAAAAAATTTCTCCAAAGCCAACTTCATGCTTCTTAAGACAGAAGTGGTGAACTTCATGACACCCATGCAGATGGACAATACAGTTACAACTGCTGAATCCTACACAAATGCACTCTATAAGCAAATCACCCTTGACATCCACATCCCACCCCCAGTAAGGAAACCTCCTTAAAAAACTTAAGCAAACTTCATGCCACTGAAGTCAGAAGTCAGAAGTGACAAACTTCACAATACCCACGCAGATGGAATCTGGAAGTTCGACTGCAGAATCCTACACTAAGGCACTCTACAAGCACATCCACTCATGCATGAATCATGCCATCCCAAATAGAACCAAGATGGTCTTCTCCAAAAAAAGGAAGCCAATCTGGTGGTCCCCTGCTATAAACAAACTATACAACAGAAGGAAGAAACGGTTGCAGAAAACAGAAAAATCCCAGGATGCAAAAAACTCCCTCACCACCCTCAGTAAGAAGCTGAGATCCCTCATAAAATCCTCAAAAGCTAGTTACGAAAATAAAATTGCCAAAGATTCCAAAGACAACCACAAGGCATTCTATAGTTATGTCAAGAACCTAAATGACAATGCTCAGATCTGCTCTGAGCGACAACAGAATGGTATTAAATATACTGATACCATGGATATTGCCAGTATCCTGGCAGATTGATTTAGTGCCAACTTCACTCCCCCTCTCACCCCCTAAAGGGCCCATCTCAATACTAAAAGATTGCCAAATTTCGATAATCACAGCCACACAGGTAGAAACAGCACTCTCCAAAGCTAAGAATACAGCATCCATGGGACCAGATGACATCCCAGGCTGTGTACTACATGAACTACAAAATGAACTGGCACCCCACCTAAGTGTCATGTTTAATCATAGCCTCACCTCAGACGTCGTGCCCACTGAGTGGCACACAGCTACAGTTATCCTGCTCCACAAGGGAGGATCCACCTTGAATCCCGGGAACTACCGTCCCATCAGTCTAACAAGCCTGATCTGCAAGGGCATGGAACGCATTATCATGGAAATTATAAACAAAGACATTGGCAACCTCCAGACACTGGACCCCACCCAGTTTGGGTTTGTGAAGGGCTGATCTTGTCTCCTGAATCTGATTGACTTCTTCAAATCGGTCTCCAGAGCAGTGGAAGAGGGTAAGGAGGTCCACACAGCCTATCTGGACCTCGCCAAGGCCTTCGACACCATCCCCCACTCTGGAATCATAGATAAACTTACTAAGCTGGGCATAAATCCCTACATTACTCGATGGGTTGCCAACTGGCTTACTGACAGAACCCAGACTGTAAAAGTAGCTGACTCCAAATCCAGCTCCAGACAAGTGACAAGTGGAGTACCTCAGGGTTCAGTCCTGGGACCACTCTTGTTTGGCATCTTCTTCTCTAAAGTACAGGCCAACACTAAGGGACTGGCTAACAAAGTTTGCAGATGACTGCAAACTGGGTGCCATTATTGAATCCCCAAATTATGTGGATATTCTACAAAAGGGCCTTACAGAAACAGATGTCTGGTGTCAGAGCCATGGGCTCAAGCTTAAAGCCAAGAAATGTATAGTCATCCCCTTTGGAAAAAAACATGTACCCATGAAGTACCACATAGGTGGCAGGACACTAAACATCGAAAGTGTGATGAGAGACTTAGAGACACAAGTGGACAGTGGTCTCACTTTTGATAACCACATCGCCACATCAGTCAGGAAATCCTTCTACGTGGCACACCTCATCACTAAGGGCTTTTCATCCAGAAAAAATGAGGTCATTGTCCCACTGTACTCATCCCTCATTAGACCCATTATAGAGTATATTGCCCCATTTGGTATATACCTCACAAGACATCTGCAACAGCTGGAAAGGCCACAGAAATACCTCACTAAAAGAATCACAGGCCTAAAGCAGATGCCATATGCTGACCGTCTAAAAAAACTCCAGCTATACTCTGTGGCATATTGTCTACTCAGAGGCAATCTCTGCTTAACATACAAGGTCATGTCAAACCCTGAGCTGTTAGACATGCTCCACTTAAAGAAATCCCAATCCCTCAGAGCCACATGCTCCAGGGATCTAAACCTTATCATCACAATGAACAAAACATGCTGGAGGGATAGGTTCCTGACCCAGAGACTCCCCATACTCTGGAATAGACTGCCCATACATGTCAAGCAGAGCACCTCATTGGCCTCTTCAAAAGGAACCTTGATGATTGGATGGGAGATAGGAAATTCACACTGGGGATCATGTCAGTCACCCTGCTAGACAGGGGCCTAGAGAAGTAAATATTGTGGGAAAAAATTTCCAGGGAATTGTTATGGCTAGGCTTGCATAGGCCTTAGGGCCACCAGCCTAGTACCAACCTATGAACCTATGAACCTATAAGCACTTACACGAGTGCATGGATCATGCTATCCCAAACAGAACCAAGACGCTATCCTCCAAAAAAAGGAAGCCAATCTGTTGGTCATAAACAAACTGTACAACAGAAGGAAGAAACTGTTGCAAAAGAGTAAAATCCCATGAGTGGAGGAGCTCCCTGGTCAGCCTCAGTAAGAACCTGAGATCCCTTTTAAGATCCTCCAAAGCTGCTACAAAAACAAAATCATCACTAATTCTAAGAATAACCACAAAGCATTCTATAGCTATGTCAAGAATCTCGATGGCAACACCCAGATCTGCTCTGAGTTACAGCACAAAGGCATGAAAATTACAGAACCAACTGATATTGCCAACATCCTGGAAGATTGGTTCAGTGCTAAATTTAACCCCCCCTCACCCACTAAAGGGCCCATATCTATACAGGAAGAATGCAGAGTCCCTGTAATCACAACTATGCAGGTAAAAGCTGCACTCTCTAAAGCCAAAAACACAGCATCCATGGGACCGGACAACATCCCAGGCTGCGTTTTACATGAACTTCAGAATGAACTGGCTCCCCACTTAAGCACCATGTTCAATAATAGCCTTGCATCAGGCTTTGTGCCCACAGAATGGTGCACAGCAGCAGTTATCCCACTCCACAAAGGGGGAGCCACCACTGATCCCGGGAACTATCAATCTATTAGCCTGATGAGCCTGGTCTGCAAGGCCATGGAATGTATCATCATGGAACTCATAAACAAAGACATTGGCAACCTCCAAACTCTGGATCCTTCCCAGTTTGGGTTTGTGAAAGGCAGATCATGTCTCCTGAACCTGATCAACTTCTTTGAGACAGTCACCAAAGCCATAGATGAGGGTAAGGTGGTTCACACAGCCTATCTTGACCTCACCAAGACTTTCAACACCATCCCCCATTCTGGAATTCTAGCTAAACTCACTAAACTAGGTATAAATCCCTATGTCACAAGATGGGTTGCCAACTGGCTCACTGACAGAACCCACACTGTAAAAGTTGCAGACTCCAAATCTGACCTCAAAGCAGTGACAAGTGGAGTACCACAGGATTCTGTCCTGGGACCTCTCCTGTTTGGTTTCTACTTCTCTGAAGTACAGGCTAACACAGCAGGCCTCTGGCTAATGAAGTTTGCAGATGACAGCAAACTAGGAGCCATAGTCAAGTCCCCAAATGATGTGGATATCCTACAGAAGGGCCTCGCTGAGACAGATGCCTGGTGTCAGAGCCATGGCCTCAAGCTCAGTGCCAAAAAGTGCATTGTCATCCCCTTTGGTAAAAACTCTGTACCCATGAACTACCACATAGGCAGCAATCTACTTAACACTGAATGTGTGATAAGAGACCTTGGGACCCAGGTGGACAGTAGTCTCTCCTTTGATAGTCACATCGCCACAGTAGTCAGAAAATCCTTCTACATGGCACACCTAATCATAAAAGGGTTCTCATCCAGGAAAAAAGAGGCCATTGTTCCCCTCTACTCGACACTCATTAGACACATTATATAGTACAACACCCCTTTTGGAATGTACCTCACAAGACATCTGCAGCAGCTGGAAAGGCCACAGAAGTACCTCACAAAGAGGATTACTGGCCTCAAAAAAACTCCAGCTTTACTCCGTAACATATCGCCTACTCCGAGGTGATCTCTGCCTAACATATAAAGCTATGTCAAACCCAGAGCTGTTGGACATGCTACACCTAAAAAAATCCCAATCCCTCCGAGCTACATGCTCTAGGGACCTAAACCTTGTCACCGCAATAAACAGGACATGCTGGAGGGATAGATTCCTGTCCCAGAGACTTCCCATACTCTGGAACAGGCTACCCATCTATGTCAAGCAAAGTTCTTCATTAGCACTCTTCAAGAAAAATCTTGATGAGTGGATGGGAAATAGGAAATACACCCAGGGGATCATGTCTGTGTCACTGCTCAACAGTGGAACAGGAAAATAGCTTTCTTGGGTGGCGTAAGCCAGGGAACCTTGCTGGCTAGGCTTACGTAGGCCTTTGGGCCGATAGCCTATTACCTACCTATGAGCCTATGAACATATTTAAGCAATTCCTGTGTGTACTAGTCAGTCAGTTAATTAGTTTGTTGTTGTTCCTGCTATCCATCCTGATGTGTTTGTACACAATAAAATACTTAAAGTAACACCCATGCTTCCTCATTTTATTCAAATATGCAAGACAAGTGACATGGTGTCAGAATGGGATCCAGAATCAAAATCATGAGGAGCACAGTTAAAGTTGGAGGAATATACAGGAGTGGATCTTCCCTACTGCTCAAATGACTTCCAAACAGGTCAGATGTGAATTCCAGGCACTAAACCTTGCTTAAATGATTTTATATTCAACAAATATAAAGAAAGCACTCAGAAAGCTCTAATTAAATGAAATGTCTGAAACTGCGACATATTGACAAAAAATATTTGAAATAAATATGAAAATGTTTGAAACAATATGAAAATGGCATAAAATGTACAAAAAGGGGAAAACAACCATATTTTTTCATTATGTGCTACTTTATCACATTAATTAAAGCTATATGAAGTATCCAAACTGTGCAAAGTGTTGTCAAGTGTGTGCAGTATTACAATGCAGTTAGTTCGCAAAGTACAGCCATTTCAAAGAATATTTCACAAAGTATAGTCTTTCAAAGAGCTTATTGTGCATTTGAATGTTATTACAAGTACCTGGTGTGTGTGTGCATGTTCATACATAATTAGAAGGACCATATTCGCATTGTGTTTAAACATCATTTGTTGGCATGGCAGAAGGATTTCACAGACCAAGTTTGCTTGTATTTGATAACAATATTGTAGAAAAATGGAGAGTGTTTGAGCAAGAGTATGATATTTTCATACAGGCTGCTTTTTCTGACAAAGCTGCATGTACAAAGGTATTTATTCTTCTTAATTTAGCTAGTTCAGAAGCCATTGAAAGAGACTGTTTATTTGTGTATGCACCTGCTGTGTATGCAGGAGAGGGGAAAGCCACCATATAGTGATACCAGCTGAAACACAGAAAGACCCTGAGTGCTTAAAAATGTAAATTTAGAGAAATGTGTAATGCCCAAATGAAAATAACATTGGAAAGTCACTTACAAACAAAAAACCTATTGAAACTTTGCCAGCATATATAACTGACTTGAGAAGCAGTGCTAAAATATGAAGATTTGGTGATCTGAGAGATGAGTTAATAAAAGAAAGGCTCGTGTGTGGCATTAAAGATGATGTAGTGAGAAAGCTTTTGCTTTGAGACAGTGATTTAACTTTGAATAAGGCCATACAGCTTTGCCAGATATATGAGCTCACAGAAAAGTGTACAAATATACTTACAAATGAGAAAAGCATGCTTCCAGTGCTAAAGTAGACAGTATGCGGCATGTGGTTAAAACGTACAGGCCAAAGGGTGTGACAGCTTCAGTGAAACCCATAGCCTTTCTAGCAGGTTTTAGGGCATGCTCTGCAAGGTGGACATGCTCAGTGAAGCAGTAAAGCACAAGTGTGAGTTAGCTAAATAAAAGAATGCGCCCCCACCTAGCCTCTTAGTTACCTGTCATAATTGTGGTGGTAGTCATGAGACTAAAAGAGAAAAGTGTTTAACCTTTGATCAGCAGTGCCACAAATGTAAAAAATGGAATCGTTTCAAAAGGTTTTGTAAATTAAAAGAGGTTCATTCTTTTATTAAAATAAAGCATTCAGAGACAAGTTGGTCAATTAGAAAGCTGTGACCCTACATTTTATGTTGATGGTGTGCCTGTACTTGGTGAAATAGTCGATGCAGTAGATTTGGGGGCAAAGAATGAAATATTTTGTACTGTTTGGATTAATGGGAGACCTGTGGAGCTCAAAGGTGGTACTGATTCAAAGTGGAATTTTATGTCAGCAGAAACATTTGCTAGAGTATAAGCTCGTGAGAAGCTTGATTTGGTGAAGTGTATGAAGCTTGCTGCTTATGGTGGTGAAA
The DNA here is from genome assembly GCF_019279795.1 of Protopterus annectens. NCBI lineage: Eukaryota > Metazoa > Chordata > Ceratodontiformes > Protopteridae > Protopterus > Protopterus annectens. Next base: position 1,316,557,445 of record NC_056731.1, on the reverse strand, counting down.
AAATTCAAACCGAAGGCTCTGTAGTGCTTTCATGTTACTTTGCTAGGGACAGTTATGACTTGCAGTTTTATGTAATCAAGAGACGTGCAGTCATAATTAGGCCTCAGAAGTAATTTGAAAATGGGACTCCTTTCATTTACTAAGGAAGTCCACCATGTAATCTTGAAGTATAGCAGCTCAAATGTTGCCCATACTGTTTTTTTCTGACTATGTTGATCTTTTTGAAGACAAACTAGGAAAACCTCCACTTATGTACTCCATGAAGTTAGACCCTGAAGTAAGCCCAGTTACCAGACCAGCACAGAAATGTCCAGTACCTACGCAGGACAAAGTCAAGGCTGAGCTAGACAGAATGGTGCATAAAGGAATAATTTGTCCAGTAGAAGAACCAACTGAGTGGGTATCCTCCATGGTGGTAGCGCATAAGAAAAGCTCTGATGATATCGGAATATGTATTGATCCATGAGACTTGAACAAAGCACTAAAATGACCTCAGTATCCAATGTGCATAGTTGAAGAATTTGGTGCTCTTATGCCAAATACCACTGTTATTTCTGTCTTAGATGCAAAAAGTTCATTTTGGCAAATTTTGCTTGACCGTAAATCTTCATTGCTAACAACATTCAGTACACCATTTGGAAGGTACAGTTTTCTGAGAATGCCATTTGGAATACATTGTACCAGTGAAGTCTTTCATCATGCAATGGAGCAAATATTTTTCTGGCTATCCGTGTGCTATTATAGCAGATGATATTCTTGTAGGAGGCAATGGTGAAGTCGAACATGATAGAAACCTCAAAACAGATTTAGATAGAGCTTGTGAAGGCAAATTTCAGCTAAATCCTCAGAAATGCAAATTTAGGTTATGAGAAGTTACTTATGTTGGTGATTTGTTTACCAGTTCAGGCTTACGACCAAATCCTTCAAAGCAAATAGCAATTCTAGGGATGCTAGATTCAGACAATGTCCAAACCCTACAATGTTTTCTTGGCATGGTCAACTATGCAGGCAAGTTCATTCCAAACTTGAGCCAACTTTCAGCACTGCTCAGAGAGCTGGCATGCAAAGATGTATCTTGGTCTTGGTCAGAACAACACCAAAGAGCATCTGATGTCCTGAAGCAGAAAATTGAGAGTCCATCTACTTTAGGATACTATGATGTTTACAAACCAGTGACTCTTTCCTGTTATGCTTTTAAGTTTGGTCTTGGTGCAGTCATTCTTCAGGAAGGTAGACCAGTAGCCTGTTCATTGAGAACTCTTACCCAAACTGAGATCCAGTATGCTCAAATGGAGAAGGAAGTCTTGGCAATTGTGTTTGCATGTTCGAAGTTCTATGATTATATTTATGGTCGACCTATTCAAATCAAAACAGATCACTAACCTCTAGTCACTATTTTGAGAAAGACAACGCACACAGCTCCTACTAGATTGCAATGCATGATGCTCAAATTGCAAAATAACAATTTTAATTTTGTTTACACAAAAGGCAAACGTCTTTATCTTGCTGATACTTTATCCAGGTTTCCCAGAAAAAACATTGAACAGCATGAGTATGAGAAACCTGATTCTGAAGTCATGGAAGTGAGAATTTTTTCTTCCACATGTCTTGATGAGCTTAGAACTCACACAGCTTCAGATCCAGGTCTCCAGAAGCTCAACCACTTCTTCAGTTGAGGAAGGCCATCAAAACAATCTTGCTTACTAGTAAAGGTGCAACAGTATTTTCCTCACAGAGACAACATATTTTCTGTCAATTGTATCATCATGAAAGTTCCAAAAGTAATTGCTCCAAAATCCTTGCAACAAGAGTGTATTAAGATCTTGCATCGTGGCCAAACAGGAACTGAGTCTACTAAAAGAAGGGCAAGAGGAATAGTATTTTGGTATTCAATGTCAGAATATATTGAGAGAGTACTTTTATGTTGTTCTTTATGTAATAGTACTAAACCACATCAACAAAAAGAACCACTTCAGCTAAGCCAGACTCCTGGTTGACAGTAGCTTTGAATGGAATGGTCAATGTCCTTTGGTATTAGTAGACTTTTATTCAAACTGGTTCCAGATTGACCTGCTTCCTAATCTCATGTCCAATACTGTCATCACTGAGTTGAAAAGACGTTTTTCTGTCTATGGTCGTCTGCACAGTCATTTCTGACAATGGTACATAATTTACAAGTCAGCAGTTCAAAACATTTGCTGAAACGTGGAACTTTGTTCATATTATGAGTAGTCCTGAATGCCCACAGTCAAATGGCTTGGTAGAACATGCAGTTAAAAAATGTAAAACTGCTATTAGAGAAATCAAAATAAGACAATACTGATGTTTTTTCTAAATCTCCTGAAACACTCTTCATGATAATCATCTTAGTTAGCCTGCCCAGAGACTTATGTCAAGACAAACCAGAACCACACTAACAATCAGTAGCAATTTGTTGGTTCCATGTGCTATGAACAACAATGCAGTGAAAGCTAAACTCCTGAAAAAGCGTTTGTCCCAAAAGTATTATTATGATAAGACCAGCAAACCACACAATTCATTATATGAAGGGGAGATAGTGGTGATGCAGACAGCAAAAGGTTTTGATCAGATTGGATTTGTGAAAAGTGTGTGTCAAAAGCTGAGATCATACATTGTGGAATTGCAAGGAGTAGAATTTAGGCAGAATTGGACACATTTATTAACAGTGTCTGAGCCAGTGTTACAGCATCCTGACTGTAATAAAGACTCTAGTTCTCAGAATGGCATATCCAGTGTTTCAGTTCCTGAGCATATTCCAGCAGATATCCCTGTATCTGAGAATATCCCTGAGACTCCAAAAGCAGAACATCCACCTGTGACTGTCCCTGTTAACATCAGGTCACATTTCCAGGCCTAGGTCTAGATACATGATAACCTGGACCTGAATCTTGTTTTGTTCATTATTGTCTGTATAATTTGTATGCCTACTCAATTGTCATTATCATTGCAAAACAGCTCAGTTAATGAGGGAGGATATAGATTAGAGTGTGTGTTATACCTTTAAGAAGCTTTACAGTCAGCAGGCACATGTATATATGTACTGAGCATGTGCAAGCAAATGTGCCATTTTGTAGTGAGCAGTCAAGATATAAGCATGCATGTGTGTACTAGTCAGTCAATTAGTTTAAGTTTACTGTTCCTGCTATCCATCCTGATATGTTTGTATATAATAAAATACTTAAATGAACACCCAAGTGCCATTGTGTTATTCAGATATACAATGACCAACAAGATAGACAGTAGTTTTGAAAGAATAACTGCCCATTCTGAATGCCTTGTACCTGTTTTTGTCACAGATAAGGTCTGGTTGGAATAATATGTTAATGTTGCCAACTACTAAACAATGAATTTTTCATTATTAAAATCTGACTAAAATTCAATAACCCACAGACACACATTGGATTCTAAAATGAAAATGTTTTCCCACCTACAGTTCTCAAGATCTGATGCCTTGCTAACAAACAAATCTATTGGTGTAGCCATAAAACTTATTCATCTGATGTCATATGGGCTTAAATTAGCCATATTTTCATTACCATTGTTACAGTTTATGATAATTTTCTCTATAATATTATTTTCATTGAGTAAGTCTGGATTTAGTCTCCAATTCAAAGCTGATAGCATAGATGCTTGAAGACTGAAGATGGTATTCATAGTCCCTCAGTTTGCATATGTGCAAAGGTAACTGGCGAAGAGCACTGCTATGCCTATATGCAAATATGCTAAGAGCTAATGAATAGCACTGATTACAGAAAAGCAAAGTGCTGTGGAGAAACACACACAGCATTTTTGGCTGTCTGAAGCATCATAAAATGTACAGTAAGTAGTCTAGTTACATGTGATGGAAGCTGCTTAAATGTAAAGTGATGATTTCTTGCATCAATTTTCATTGTTTATAAGTTAATGTGATCCTCTGCAAGCCAGTATATACAGATATACTAATCCAAGGAATGAAGCACTCAGTACAGCTGTCATGAATGTTAAATTAAATAGCTAGACGGTTTTATTTATTGAGTGAAAAGGTGTTCTTTTGTGGATACCCTGATGGGGAAGATTAGAAAGCTGGGAATGAGAGAAAGAGAAGACAACAGCAGACAGAAGGAAGACATGAGGAGGGTTGTGCATCAGGAGGTGGAAGGGGAGGGCCACTATGTTTTTCAAGGAAATACACCCTCCCTATTTTTCACATTTTTATATAAGAGGTTAGATGAGGAAGGAGTAAGGAAATAAGGGGAGGGCTTGGAGAGAGTTAAGGACTGGATGCAACTCAAAAGACAGACAAAGACAGGAACACTAGACTAAGGACAGACAGACATAAGGGTTGCATGGGTAGGAGAAGTACAGCACAGCTCACATCCCTGTTGGGAGAACCTCAAATATCCTTCCCCCTATAATGGTCCTTCAGAGTTGGACCCTGATGGAGTATGGGTGGCTCAGTGAATGGATCTGACCAGGTCAGTGAGTCTTCTACCCACTGGAGTATTTCTGTCAGATGAAGAGGACTTTCGACTGCCTACTCAACCACTGCCTCTATAAGGTCCCAAAGCTTGCAATATTGGCAGCTTTTCAGGTTGTCACACATGATTGGAGACGCTGCCTTTACACTATGAAGATATCCACGGGTGGGCAGAGGGAGGTGATGAGTGATCCCTGACCTGAAATACACACAGTTGGGCTCCTCCTGGGAACTCAGTTCCTGTGGAAAAAGTAATATAAAAGGAATAGGAAAAAAAAAACAGAGGGAGTGAGAGAAAGAGAAGAGAGAAAACACAGATAAAAGAACAATGCATATGTTGCCATCTAAAAACAGAAATGAATAACTATTTGCTGATTTACTTTGCAAACTGCTACTAGAAGCATTCTTTACTATTGAGTGTATTTCACATAATACCCTTATGGTAAAAATGATGCCTCTTTATTTACTGCTACAGTCTTTTATTTTTTTTTTTCAAAACAGGTTTATTGTTTTAACATATAAGAGAAATATCATAACAATTTTATACAAGTAATTAAAAATAGGTATTATTATAATATTCAACAAAACAACTAAAGTATTTACAAAGACATCTACTACAATCAGATCAATTAATTAAACTAAAATACCATGCTACTGAAATTAAAATTTTTTTAACAAATTTTGTAAATTATCCCATACAATAAAATAAGATGTTTTTCTATTTGTTCTAGTCCTAATTGTGTTTATTTCCATATGGCACACTATATTCATAACATTTTTAAATTCATTGAATGAAGGAGTTGTATCTGAAATCCAATTTCTAGTTATTATTTTCCTAGCCACTGCTAGAATAGACCATGACAAGGGAAGCTTAACTTTTTTAACACTTTGAGGTACAGGTGTGTTGAATAATATAAGAGATTTAGAAATAATGAAATTATCTGTAAAAAGAGCCTGCAAAAATTCATTAATTGACTTCCAGTATTCTTTCAATTTTATACAGTCATAAAACATATGAGCCCAGTCAGCATTAATTTCTACATTACATCTCTTACATAGATTATCTTTATTATTTATTTTATTCATCATCAAAGGTGTATAAAAGATCTATGTAAAATTTCCATGTATAAAGTCTCCAGACAATGGAAGACGTAGTTCTATAAGCAGATTCCAATATATATTGTTTATCTTGTTGATTTGGTGGGTCCCCATTAATAGAAGTGAAATAATTCCAGTATGAATCTACACTGTAAAAAGTTTCTTGTCTGATAACTTTATGTATGTATGAAAGTTTACCTTTATCAGAAACTTTATGTTGTAAATTTAATATCAAGTAATCAATCAGTGTTGGAATAGATTCTTTAACAGTTATAGACATTAAATCTATTTTATTAATGAGATGTTGTCTAAAGGTCTGAACCTCTAACCAGCAAGTTTCTCTTAGATCAAATTCTTGTTTTAAGAAATCTAGATTTTTAACTTTATTATCAGATATCAACTGATACCAGTACTTTAGATCATTATCTATAGCTAAATGAGTTCCTTCAGAAGTAGATGACAAAAGCATACCCTGAGTATACATTATAGGAAATACAATAAAATTCCATTCCCTATAGTTAGGGTGCATGAATATAAAGTTACAATAACTAATAATAATATTTAATGGGTAACAAACCATATGTTTAGGTGTAATAGGTGAAGTACAAAATTCCTTTAGTAACCATAACATGGAGTTATTTACAATCATATTTTTATGTGTTAAGGAGATTTTCATGAAGTGTATACTAATTAGCTCCCAATAATCTTTCCATTTTGTGACATATGACTGATCTATTAATAAAGTAATAACTTTTACAATAGAAGAGATAGTATATAAATTAAAGTCTGGAAAAGAAATACCCCCTTGAGACCAGCTATTAGTATGTTTCTTTAATGCAATCCTAGGTCTATTAGGTGCCCATAAGAAATTTAACATTAGTGTGTTCAGTTTCTTGATAATTATTTTTGTAGGTGGAAGTATTATTGATTGTATTAAGTATAAAATCTTCGGGAATATTATCATTTTAATAATTGTAAGTCTCTCCTCCTTAGTAAAAAAACATATTATTCCAGGTATTAAAAAGATTTTGTATATTAAGAAAACAGGTATTATAATTATTATATATAATAGATTTAATATCTTTAGATAGTATTATACCTAAATAAGTTATCTGACCTGAATTGGGTACATATTTAGTAAAATCACTAATGAGAATATTTTTTCGTGTATATATAGGTAGTATTTTAGTTTTTTCTTCATTGAATATTAAACCAGAAATACTTTTAAAATTCATCATGTTATCAAATAGAGACTGTATAGAAGAATTAGATCCTGCTGATGTAATTAGAACATCATCTGCAAAAAGTTGAATTTTGGATGTTGTATTTTCATCTATTTCAAAACACTCTATGTCAGTACTGTTTCTGATCAAATTAGCCCAAGGCTCCATTACTAAAGTGAATAATAGTGGAGAAAGTGGACATCCTTGTTTTGTACCTTTAAGAATGGGTATTTTTGTGAAACATATGTTCCTACCTTAATATAAGCCAACGTTCCTTTGTATAAATGTTCAATTAGATTTACAAATGCATCCGAGAAGTTTGTGCACTTCATTAAGGTAAACAGATAGTCCCAACTTACTGAATCAAATGCTGAACTTATATCAAGACTAATAAGTGTTAAATCTTTCTTTTTCCTATTTGCAAAATCTATTAATGTTAAAGTTCTTCTTATATTATCAAAAGTATTTCTATTTACAATGAAGCCTGTCTGATCTATATCTATAATGCCGGGAAGGATTGTCTTCAATCTATCAGCAAAGATATTCATAAACATTTTATAATCAACATTAAGTAATGAGATGGGCCGATATGAAGAACATCTAGTTGGATCTTTATTAGGTTTTAAAACTGGCGAAATAAATGTATATTGCCAAGATGGGGGGGGTTATTAACTCAGTTTGGGCCAAAATAAAAACCTTATGTATTAATGAATATGTATTTTTAGAAAGGATTTTATATATCTCTGGTATAATACCATCATTACCCGGTGCTTTGTTTGATTTAAGCTTATTTATTTGTGTAATAACTTCTGTATATGAAATACTCTTGTCCAATAGTTTAATCTGTTGTTTATTAAGCTTTGTATTCATATTTGTGGTTATAAACTCCTTTATTTTATCTTTAGGTTCCATGTTAATATTATTATGGTTAATTTTGTGAAAGTGATTTCTAAATTCATCTAGTATTTCTGGTATACTAGAAACATTCTTCTTTTTCCTTAGAGAAAAGATTTCTTTGATATGGTTTTGTTTATTCAACCTTTTTGTTTTATTTTTAAGCCTATGTAAGTATTTGGGGCTTATTGAATAAGACAAAAACTTGTATTTCTCTAAAGTTATTTTAACTTTATGAGTTAAAATTTCTTTGTATTTCTCATTTAGTTTGTTTATTTCTTCAATGACATTCTTGTCCATAATATTTTCTTTATTATTATGTTTATAAGAGTCTAATTTACTTTGAATATCTAACAATTCCTTATCCCAAGATTTCCTTTTATTATTATACCATCTGATACTTTGTCCATATAGATATGATTTTAAGGCATCCCAAACATAAACAATGGAGACTTCAGGAGTGTTATTTATGTCTAAAAAATGTTTTACTTCTGAAAGTATATATTCTTTATAGTCTTTTAGTTGAGTTAAGTATGCTGGTATCCTTTTGATCTGAACATTATGAGTATTTTTATCATGAATTCAAAAACAATTGAATTATGATCAGATATAGGACATGAAATGATTTTGGAATTAATTAAATCTGTTACCATCTGGTTAGAAATAAAGACCCTATCTATTTTTGAATAAGTTTTGTATCTGTTAGAAAAAAAGATGTATGGTAATGATTTTGAATCTATCTGATTATTAATATCATTCAAATGATAAGAATTAGCAAAATCATTTAAATGTTTTGCATTAGATGCAATTCTTCTCTTTCCTATAGTGGTAGTATCACTTTCATGTAGTATACAATTAAAGTCACCAGCTAAAATAATATCTCCTATAGAGAATGATATGATCTTATCAAGATGATGTTTCACTGTATTAATACCAATTCCAGGTATCCAATATACATTAATTAAAGTGTAAGTCCTCCCATTAATTTGTATTGTAACCATACAAAACATTCCTTTGTCATCCTGATAAGACTTAATGGTTTTAGGAATGGGCATACTTTTATTCCATAAAATAGCCACTCCTCTTTTTTCTGAGTGTGCTCTGAACTAACCAATACTGTATATTTGTTTGTGGCTAGTTTATCAATATCTTTTTCAAGAGATGGGTTTCTTGTAGGAAGACTAAGTTGGCCTTATGTAAATTAATGTATCTTATTAGGCTTGCCCTTTTACATGGATTATTCAATCCATTAATGTTTAAAGAAATTCCTTTTAAAGATGTCATTTGGCATTTTTAAAACTTAAGAATCTTATGATCAAAATAACAAATAACAAGATAAGTAATGTTACATCTCCTCCTTTAGGTGTACCTTTAAATATAGCTGTATTTATTGAATCTCTTATGGGATTTCGTATAGGATTCAATTTTGTTTGTAGTGACAATGAATGTACAAAATATATTGTGGATGTCAAAACTATATACAAATAACAATGAACAAGTGAAAATAATGTAAGGATTAAACCTTGCATCCAGCCTGGAGTTATAAACTCCAACTTAGAGTAGTATTTACCACTCAAGTTTACCCTAAGCAGCAGTACGTCAGCTACCACCTTATCAATTTAATACTAGTTATATTTAACTGAAGTTAACAGTTTTCAATTCAATTATCTAGCAAGACAAGACTACACATTTGGTAAAACAGCATCATATAAACTAAAATAAACTTTTTTTTTTTTTTTTTTTAAAAACTGTTCATACTACTATATACATCCATGTAATATAAAACACTTGTATTCAAATAGCATTCAAATAATCTTGATGTTAGAAATCAAGAGGAGAGAAAAATAAGTTCTAACATTCATTTAAATCAAAAACTTTGGCTAATATGATTCAGACATTACATATATTAGGATGCATCTATTTTCTGTCATGTAAATACAGATAACAGCTTCCAAAAAAAAAAACTTGAATTGCTTGTATATGAGCATTTACTCAAACTCATTATTGCCAATAGAATAAAATATTGTATTCATAGAAATTGTTATAAATCATACTTCATAGTTAAGCAGATTCTCAGAAACATTTATATACATATCTACATACACACACATACACACACACACACACACACACATATATATATATATATATATATATATATATATATATATATATATATATATATACATACATACACACATACACACACATATACATTTATATATATATATATATATATATATATATATATATATATATATATATATATATATATATATATATATATACATGCATACACACACACACACACACACACACACACACACACACATACACACACACATAAACACACACAAACACACACACACACACACACACATACACACAAACACACACACACACACATACACACACACACACATACACACACACACACACACACATACATATATATATATATCTGATCTCACTGAGTTGTATCTTTACTGAGCACCATCTTACATTGCTGTCCCTTCAATAAATCTGTCTGCTTTATACAAAATAATGCACAGCAAACACATTTTAGTAACCAGATTTTACAAACATGCTATACTACTGCTTTAAAATATATCACATGACAATTTCTTCCAGTATAGAGTTATAAAATTATTTATGCTTGTCAATCAGATGAATTAAATGAGTTATAGTAAGGTATATGTTTGGGACATAGGTTTTTAACACATATTATTAATCTGCTATTCCTGTATCTGTGATGTGTCAGTGTGATATCTAGGTCAAAGGTGAGACCAGCTGCTTTCAGCTTCTCTGTGAGAATTCTGAGAGTTGAAGCTTTTGAAGTAGCTCATGGACACTGTGCATGAGACAGCCCACATCCCAGATTGTCTCTCTTAACATTTTGGCGGAAACTTATTAAAACTAGTGACAAACATTCATTTAGCAGTGTAAATGCATCTAAACATGACAAAACCTTCACAATGCATTCTACAGGTTATTACAGACTCTATGTAAGTGAAATCAAGCCCAAAATTATTAATAAGTAACAAAACTCAACATTTTTGTCCCAACTTAACTCCTATGCGAATCTTATTATTTACTGTGTCTATATGATCAAAAGTATTTCTATATATTAATAAAGAAAAGAAAAAGAGAGTAGAAAGTAAAAGGGTGTAAGGCAGAAATAAAAAAAAAATGTAAGAGAAAGCTATAAAAAGTATATACAATAGAATATTACTTACTGTTTATATTACAGAGTTAAAAATAAAACATATTATTTACTATTATTTAGTTCTAATTATTATTAGTTAAAGCATGACAGATTATTTACAAACAAGCATAAGCAGTGTAATCAAGAAAGTATAATTAGGTAGTGTCATTCCTGTATCTGTGATGTGTCAGTGTGATATCTAGGTCAAAGGTGAGACTAGCTGCTTTCAGCTTCTCTGTGAGAATTCTGAGAGTTGAAGCTTTTGAAGTAGCTCATGGACACTGTGCATGAGACAGCCCACATCCCAGATTGTCTCTCTTAACATTTCAAGGGAAACTTATTAAAAACTAGTGACAAACATTCATTTAGCAGTGTAAATGCATCTAAACATGACAAAACCTTCACAATGCATTCTACAGGTTATTACAGACTCTATGTAAGTGAAATCAAGCCCAAAATTATTAATAAGTAACAAAACTCAACATTTTTGTCCCAACTCAACTCCTATGCAAATCTTATTATTTACTGTGTCTATATGATCAAAAGCATTTCTATATATTAATAAAGAAAAGAAAAGAGAGTAGAAAGTAAAAGGGTGTAAGGCAGAAATAAAAAAAAATGTAAGAGAAAGCTATAAGAAGTATATACAATAGAATGTTACTTACTGTTTATATTAATAGAGTTAAAAATAAAACATTATTTACTATTATTTAGTTCTATATTATTATTAGTTAAAGCATGACAGATTATTTACAAACAAGCATAAGCAGTGTAATCAAGAAAGTATAATTAGGAATAGCATTTGAAGAACATATAAACTTTTAAAGGAAAAAAATGTATCAAATTACTGACCTTATTTTTCCTCTTCAGAAAGAGAAACAAGTTAAATCACAGCTTGCCATTAAATCTCCAGATATTTTGACTAGTTATGAAACAAAACATTTCTTTGCACACAGAGAATAACTTTGAGTAAATCTTTTTCAAAATATTTGTTGCTTCTTCGAAATGCAGGAACTATATTTAAAAAGATTAATAATAAAATAAAATGATGAGAGAGAAAAAAAAACATAGTACAAATAATTTGTTTTTTAGTCTCTTCTTCTTCTCTGAAGTCTTCCACGAAGTTTCAGTTGCCAGTCTCTTTAACGAAGGACTAGCCCATTCCATTTCTTCTATTTTTTCCAAAATCTTATTTTTTGATAAACAGTAAAGCAGAGTCTAAGTCATCGAAAATTTTAGGACCATCAGGAAGGAAGATTTTAAGCTTGGCAGGAAACAGAAGGTATGTTTTAAACTGTGCTTTTTTAAGCTCCCTTATTAGTGGCAGAAAAACTTTTCTTTTAGCTAATACCATGGAAGAATAGTCATTGTCAAAACGCACAGTTGTTTCATTAATCTTAACAGGAGCTTTAGCCCAAGCAGATTTAAGAACCATCTCTTTATCAAAAGATGATAGAAATCTAACTATAACTGATCTAGGATAGTTTTTGTTAGAGTTAGTATTAGCTATAGATCTATGTGCTCTTTCGATACCAAAAGAGAATGCTTCTGGTAAATCTAAAGTTTTAGGGAGCCATGTTGTTAAAAAGAAGTAATATTGTTACCTTCAATATTTTCTGGCAGTCCAAAAATCCTAATGTTATTGCACCTAGATCTATTTTCCAGGTCATCCAGCTTTGTTTGTAAATGTGTATTTTGTTTCAGCAGAAACTCAATGTTGATTTCTTCTTGTATTCTATTTTCCATGTCATTCACAGCTTCTTCTATGCCTGTCATCTGGATCTTCTGTTGTTGCAGGTCCATATGTAACAAGTCTATTTGTTTTGTAGTTGTTTCTATGAAAGTGTCTATTTTAGTATCCATTTTATCCATCTTAGCAGTAAGTTGCTGGACTATAATTATCAGAGACTGAAGTTCTTTCTTGATGCTGGAGTCTTGAGAATTTGTCTTACTGGAACTCATTTCAGACTGATAAACTGACAGGAAAATTTCCAAAGTAATTTCTGACAGGAATATTATTAAGATTTCCTTTCTTTTTTAGATATAATTCAAGAACTATATAAAACAAACATATTTAGAAAGAAAATTACTTCAAAAATTAATTTTTAAGTAATTAATTCCTGTCAATGTAATGAAATTGGTGGAGCTGAAGAAATCTGCTGCTATCCTGTGTTCATCCTTGGCCACGCCCCCACTACAGTCTTTTATTGATTACAACTTATATGTACGTATGACTGATGTAATGATTTGGTCTCCAACCTTTTTTGCACCAAGGACAGGTTTCATGTAAGAAAATTATACATAGACCGCCCATCGCATGTGCATAATAAAGTGCATAATATTTATTTATTTGACATTTATTTACATGGAGGCCCAACTGGGCTAGAAGTCAATTTTCAGCCAAGACCTGGGGAGAAACGCTCCAATAATTACCCCCCCAAAAATGTACATTTTGCTTAATAGCATAACATTGATTATTATGGTTGAGAAGTAATTAAACCTAATGGCAACCTTTCTGACTTTCTAAGTTTATAAGAACAATATTTAAAATCTGTGCCTATTATTTGGCTCTGTTCAGCATGCCTCTCAACTGTACAGATTTTTTGCCTCATGTTTTTGGTCTGTTTCTCATAAAATTGTTGTTTTCCAGCAATTCATTGGCAGATCATTGAGGGTGAAGTCAGAAAATAATGATAGACAGTTGAATTTCAGACTTCATACCCTTCAGAAAATACATGCAAATGCAAAACCTGTATTTCTAGCTATTTTCTAAGTTTCTAAGAGTGTCCTTATTTTTGGGCCTTTGTCCCCCCATTATTTTTGGCTTTGTCCAGATTTCTTGCTGTAAGAGGTTGAGAGGTATGTACAGTCCAGATTTATTGTGTGAGAGGTTGAGTGGTATGGTCGAGAGGTACATAGACCTTATTGCTGCTGCTGCTGCCAGGGATCACTTTCACTCTTCACTCTCTCTCTCTGTTACTCTCTCTCTATCACACACACACACACGCACACGCGCACACGCACACATGCACACATGCACACACGCACACACACACACACACACACACACACACACACACACACACACACACACACACACACACACACACACACAAACACAGAGTCTTTTCTGCTTTCATGCATGCATTCACTCACACATGCAGACAGAAACACACACACACAAACACACACACATACACACACACACACACACACACACACACACACACACACACACACACACACACACACACACACACACGGACTCTTCTACTTTCATGCATGCATTCACACACACAGACAGAAACAGACACACGCACACATTTTTCGTTTCCTTGACTTCTATTTTACACTCACTAAACAGCAAAAGCACTGCTTAATGAGTGTAAAATAACAGCAAGATTGATCTCACTGCTCACCTCTTCTCAGGTCTATATTAGATCAGTGAACGCTTAAAAAAGTGAACGCTGATTGATCGACCTTATGTAAGCGAAAGCTTACAATCTCGAACTGTCAGATCAGTGATTTTTTTTCCTAGTGAAAAAAAATCACTGATCCAAAACACATACACACAGCGCAAGCACACCAAACAAACAGAAATCTACGCACATACACCTAAAATCTGACACCTAACCCTACACTAAACTATGCACATACCACTAACTATCCACTTACCTTAACCCAAACCCTAACCCTAAGGTCCGTCACTATTGTACACTCACCTCACCCGCTCCCTAACCCTAACTCACCTAAATCCATCTAACCCTCGTGTCCACACAATCGCACACATACCTAACCTGAGCCCTAACCCTAACTCACCTAACCCACCCTAACATTCACATCCACACAATTGCACACTTACCTGAATCCGACCCGTAACTTTCCACCACAGCACTGAAAATACCGAAGCAACAGAAACTGACAACTGAATTCTTTCCCTAGGAAAAATTTTGAGTTTCTGTTGCTTCAATATTTTTAACTTTCACTAAAATAAGGTCGATCAATCAGCGTTCGCTTGTTTAAGCGTTTGCTGATCTAATATAGACCCCTTCTAATCATATACACAGTCTCTTCTTTTACACACACATACTTTCTGCTTTCATGCACGCATTCACTCACACACATAGACAGACACATAAACACACTCATATACCTACATGCACGCATTCACTTTTTCGTTTCACTCCATGCTTGGTGGCCCGGTACCAAAATGATCCACAGACTGGTACTGGTCCACAGCCCTGTGGTTTGGGAACACTGATCTAACAGAATTCATCACTCAGGTTTTTTTTGTTGTTGTTGTTATGGAATGCGTACTACAGGAATGATTCTACTATTTCTATAATAATCAAATTTATTGTTAATTGTTTATTAGTCACAAGTTCCTTCTGTCAGATGCTTTATCCTATGTCTTCATCAGATGTGGAGATATCAAAAAGGAAATCAAAGTTGTTTACCATTGCCATATCTCTGTGAATTGTTGATGAATACCTTTTTTTTCTTCTTTTAACAGGTCTCACATCATGGAGTCCTATCCTGGCAAAGCAGTGCAACAGCTCTTGCTGGACTAGTGCATACTGGAAGCAGAACTGACCTTTTCCTGACTTAATGTTGTTGATCGACATGAAAGTGTTACAGGTTGTATTCAA
>NC_056731.1:1316494399-1316539399 GCF_019279795.1 Protopterus annectens | reverse complement strand
TCCAATTGAAACATACTGCTTTCACTAGAACCTGCCCCTTACAATATACTAACATTGCATTTATTCCTGCTCTGTATCCAATCTAAACACACTCCTCCTTCTTAGCATTACCCTTACCACTCCTACACTGTTTTCTTCTTATAATTCTAACTTCTCTTTATCCTCTCCCTCCTTCCTCCTCCCCAGACTCTTACACTTACATTATTACTTCCACTTGTACTACCTCCACCTTCACTTTCTCTCCCATACTTACACTCCTCTCTTCACTCCATCTTTGTAACCCTATTACGTCTCCTCACATCTTACTACTTTCCACACTATTATGACCTATTCTCTCCTTTCCCTCTCTCTCCTCCCCTTATTTTCCCTCATTTTAATGCTCTCCTTTCATTTTACTTCTTTCCACATACATCTCACTCTCCATCCTAATTCCCCTACTTCCTCTTACTACACTACTCATTCCAATATACACCACTTCTTCACTATATCACCCTCACTCTTTTCCTTATCTGAATTCCACTTACCTAAAATTAAACTACTTCCTATAACTACCACACCTAACCATGTAAAACTGAAATTAATCAACCCATACTCACTTATATCCCATCTCTCTCACTCATCTTACACTCTCCTACTCTCTGGTGACATTCACCCAATCCCTGGCCCTCAAGCTAAGCAGACTGCTCCTTCCAAAACCATACACACTCCCCCACATACTGGCAAGTATCTTCTTAAGCATCTCTCTTTCCTTCCTATCAATATCCATAGTATCTGAATAAAGTTACTGAATTTCACACTTTGATAGCTCAGTACTGTCCCAACAAAGTCACTCTCTCAGAGACCTGACTTAAACCTCATATTTCTGACAAAAAATTCCTTCCACCTGGATACAACATTCTTCGTCTAGACAGAACCCATAAGAAAGGAGGTGGTGTTGCTATTCTGTACTCCAACTTTTTAACCCTGACTCCCCTTCCTAACCCATCTACCTCATTCTTCCCTGCTGAGCTTCTAATAGCCATCTTTAAACCTAATCCCCACAAGACCATAACAGTTGCTGCCATCTATATACCACCTGGTGACAATATACCCATACTTGAACAGATTCTTAACTAGTTATCTGACCATATCCTCAATGAAACCATTATATTGGGTGGTGTTAATATCAATTGGCTTACCCTTACCAGTAACTCACCTTCTGCTAGCATAAACCTATATAGTTTCACCCAGCCCATCTCCTCTCCTACATTTCTTAACAAATCCACCAACTTTAGCTCTATCATTGACTGGATCATCGTTACCAATCCCAACCTCTACTCTCATACTGCTACATTGCCTGACTCCATCAGTGATCACTGCCCATACAAACCTTCAGAATCTCTCCCCACATCCCCAAACCTTACAAATGCAAAGAAATCCGAAAATTATCTACTTTCAACCCTGACACATTTAATCACATCCTCTCTCAAATTAACTGGACCTCACTCTTCACATTACCCCTAGATGATGCAATCTCTTTCTTTAACTCCACTTTTCTTAAGATACTCAACTCTCTTGCCCCTTTATTTACTGTCAGAGTCAAATCCCATAACTCTCACTGGCTATCACACACAACTCATGCTCTCATGCACAAAAAAGACTCTGCATGGAAACTCTGGTCCAAAACTAAATCTCCAAGCCATTTCCAAACCTACAGGGAACTCCGAAATCTCCAAAATCTCACTAGAAAGCAAATTAATCAAGATAAAAAGAATTTCTGTCACCAGCCTCAGTCATCACAATCCAGTAACCCTAAAAAGTTCTGGAGCACTATTAACCAAATTCTCCACCCAAGTCACCCATCAACACCCAACCTTTGTCCCAATAACTCTCCTCTCAAAACTGCCTCCTCCTTTAACTCTTATTTTATCAACACTATAAGTCAACTTATGCAAAATTCTTCCCTACCCCACCCCCACACACTACAACAACAACACCTCAAGTTAACTTCCTCCTCTCCCTAAAAACATTTCCCACTAGCTACATTAAAAAGCTCATCCTAAAGCTTAAACCCTGCTCCTCATCAGGAGACAACCTTCCATATATCTTCCTAAAACATGCTGCACCATCCATAGCATACCCAGTTTCCATCCTAATTAACCATTCTATCACTGAATCAACTGTTTCAACCCTTTGGAAAAAATGTTATACTATTCCTATACACAAGAGTGGTATTTCTTTAGAACTCTCAAATGTTCGACCAATTGCTATACTTTCTCCCCTGTCCAAAGTCCTTGAACACTGTATTCACAAACAAGTCTTGCAACACCTACTACAATACAATCTGATTATCTCTACCCAACATGGCTTTTGTCCTCACCATAGCACCTCCACTGCATTTATCTCTTTGACCAATACTATCTCCCAAGCCAGAGACAATAATAAACTAATTTCTTGTCTATTCTTACATCTGACCAAAGCTTTTGATACAGTTTCTCATTCTATCCTTCTTTCAAAACGTTCTCAACTTAACCTTTCCCCAACAACTATTTCTTGGTTTAGCAGCTACATCTCAGACCAGTACCAATCTGTCAAATGGCTTTCTGCTCTCTCTCCTTTTCTCCCTATTAACACAGGTGTTCCTCAGGGCTCCATCCTTGGACCCCTCCTTTTTAATATCTTTACTAATGATCTCCACAATCTTGTCCCCAGTCATCTCTCATACAGTACGCAGATGACTCTACTATTATTTCTATAGCTGACAATCCTACTGAACTACAAACCCTCACACAAACGTCTTTAAACCTTACCGAAACTTGGCTAACTCAACACCTACTTATACTTAACTCCCAAAAAACAAAGTTGCTACTATTTCTCCCAAAACCTCATCTCTCTCTCTTAAATCCTCCTTCACCATCTCTTCACTCAGCAACACTATAATAGCTCCAGAAACCCATACTAAGCTCCTTGAAGTAATTATTGATGACCAACTCAAATTTGACCTTCAGATACATCACATTATAAAGAGAATCAATCAAAATCTTGGACTTCTTTATAGAAATAAAAATGTTCTTACTCCTGAAACTAGAATAACCCTTGCCAATGCCTATCACCTCCCTAATATCTTTTATAGCGCACAAATTTTTACTAACCTTCAGTCTACACTTCTCTCTAAACTTGAATCTACCTACAACAAAGTGGCTAGATTTGCTGCAAACCTGCCTTACAAATCTCACCACTGTCTGGCCCTCAAGTCACTACACTAGCTTGACTTACCTAACCATCTCAAATATATCCAACTTCTTACCATTCACTTCATTCTTAACAAACCACTTTCCTGTCCTAGTCTCTCTTCACTAGTCCACTATTACACTCCCACTTGATCTTTAAGGAGCTCTGATCAACATCTTCTACAAATTTACAAACCTAACAAAAGTGTAGGACAAAACTTATATAGCTACTCTCCAGCCATCCTCTGGAACAGGCTTCCCTTAACTCTAAAAAGCCTATCCCAGATTCCTACTTTCAAAATCTCTCTTAAACACTAACTTACCCACCTCACCACTTGCCCCTGTAACCTCCCCCTTTAACCTAGTACTCTTCTTTGTCTCTTCACACCTCTCTCACCATCCCTTTATCAGCTTACCATTTATGTTTTCTTTGCTCCCTAGTTTCCTATCAAACCTCCTCTTCCCCTCACATCTTCCTGCCACCACTTACCTTTTACCTCATGACCTGCTCTTTCCTAGCTAACTCTTAACAGTAAGAATTTTTTAATTCTTTCTTCTGTCTTCTGTCCTATACTTGTACAGTGTTTTTCTCCAATTTAAAAATATGTATAAATAGGGTCTATATTAGAACACCGAACATTCAAAATGTCGAGTGTTCTAATATCGAACCCTAGCAATCGAAAAAAAATCATTGAACATTCGGAACAGCAAATTTTTTCCTAGGGAAAAAATTTCACTGTTCCAAAACACATACACACAGCACAAGCACACCAAACAGCAATCCACACACATACACCTAAACTCTAACACCTAATCCTACACTAAACTATACAAACACCACTAACTATCCACTTACCTTAACCCAAACCCTAACCCTAAGGTCCGACACTATCGCACAGTCACCTCACCCATGCCCTAACCCTAACTCACCTAACCTGCCCTAACCCACACATCCATATAATCGCACACTTACCTGACCCGCACCCTAACCCTAACTCGCCTAACCTGCCCTAACCCACACGTTCACACAATCGCACACTTACCTGAACCTGACCTGTAACTTTCCATCAGAGCGCTGAAAATACCAAAGCAACAGAAACAGACAACCAAATTCTTTCCCTAGGAAAGAATTCGGTTTCCTGTTACTTCAATATTTTCAGCGTTCACTGATAACAGGTTGATATTAGAACACCCGACATTTCAAATGTTCGGTGTTCTAATATAGACCCGTATAAATAGTGTGGCTCATGTATTCTATAAATTGGCTGTCTGTTGTATTGTATATATCACATTATTGTGTGGAGCTTTACTCCCCGGGCCTCCGCTGAAAATGGACATGCATCCAGTTGGACTATCCCGGTCAACAAATGTAAAGTAAATAATAAATAATAAATAAAGTAGCCATACCTACAGTATATACACACATAAACTTCAGCTTATCTACACCTTTACAGCAGTACCCTGCTGTATAACACATTAAGAAACCATACTTACTATAGAGTTCTGGCCTTCTTTGTTGGACCTCTGAAACCCAAACATCCAGCTGGTTCTACCTCCACCTCTGCAAGTCATCATACCTGTGCCTGCTCTGTTGACTAGAATGGGGAATCCCTGTCAGGGAGGACAGATGCTCCCCCCTGCTCCTGACAGATATCAAAATTTGTTGCATTCTTCACAGTGTTATATAAAAGATAGCAATGATTTTCTTAAACACCTTTATGGGTGGTATTTGGTTAAAGGTCTTTTACCTTACTTATCTGTAACACTTGATGTCAATTCTTTATTCACAGTAATTCATCATGAAATTAATGTATAATGTGTGAGAAAAAAATGTATTAGAAGTTATTACTAAGCCAGATAGCAGAAATACTACTATTGGGGAGTTACTTTCATTTGTGTTAAGCAACAATCTATTTATATTATTTACAAAGTAAATATGTAGCTGTGGATGCATCTGTGGCTAAAACTTATGCAAATATTGTACTTGCTATTTGGGAAACAGAATATATATTTAAGAGCACTAAAAGCATAGTAGAACACAAACCAAACTTAGTAACTGAGCAAATCTACCAACCACCGAGCCAAGGCTCCAGACACAGCTTGTATAATTTAGTGCTTTAGTTTTTTAATAGTAAAAACAAGAACTTCATCAGAAAATACAAGTCAAATGAGAAAAGCAGTTTAAAAAGACAGACAAAAAATCACATGACTGAACATTACCTATCATTAAATAGTGGGTGTTGTCATAAAGGGAAGTACTTCAACTGAAATTTAAAGTGCAAGTAAAGAATAAAAAAAAACTCATGTCATATAATTTAAAATATTAAAACTATCAGCTTAACTTTTGCATAAGAAAAAAACACTTTATGTTTATTTGTTCATTATGTCCAGGATCACGATCAGCTCTCAGTTGAATTTGCCATGCAGATTCATGGCATTCAAGCACACTGATACTATCACCACAAAAATTCTCAGAGTGTACCAAATCCAAAACGAAATAATTGAACTTCTTAAAATCACTAAATAAAAGAGCATGTTTACCAAGAGCATTATTTGGATATTTCTTGCATATGGTCAAGGTGTGCTCATAGATTTCCTTGACATACATCTTATAGCCTTGCCTAGGTGGTTGGCAGAATTGTTCTCAGTTACTAAGAATATATATTTAATTCCATTAATAGATTCTGTCATATTTCCTTTTCAATAAAATGCTTCTTGATGATATAATTATTTTATGGGACAGAACTTAAGGGACATTTATGAATTTATTATTTATTTGACTAAGACAGTTGTTTTCTTTTAAGTTTAAAAAACATGTTCATATACTAATATAAATGTCCCAGATATTCATATAGAAAATCAGCATAAGGAATATTTAAAACAATGGTTCATACTAAGGAAGTTAGAAAAAATATATATACTTATGTAAGACAAACATGTACCTCCCATTTGTATATTGTTATACAGCCAGGTGACAGATGTTGCACCTGGCTAGACTAAATACTAATGATAGTATGCTGTGTATACAGGCATGTGATCTTATTAATGACTCACAGGTAAGGGTTATAAGAAAGACCTATTCTTAGAAGAGAAAGCTTTTGTATTCCCAGAATGCAGACGGAGGAGTAGACCTACTTTTTATCAATGTCTAAGGAACTCTGTAAGTGAGGATAAAACACAGTAAGTTTTATGCTTACTTATAATAATCATATGCCATTTAAAAGGGACATTGAAGAAACACAGAAATATTTTCAATTGTTTAAATTCTCTGAAAAATGTTATTACAGATCATCCACATTTTGAATATAAACAATCATATAATTTTAAACAACTTTTATGTTATAAAGAGCAAAAGAATGTTATGAATATTAGAGATATCCCTAGCAGAGGTATATTCCATTTAATAAGTGCAGCCTTTGTAGATATAGTATGAAAGGAAATAAATGCACATATCCACTGAATTAGAAAATATATGCTAACAAAAGATATGCAGATTGTGACTCTGTTTATTTAGCACAGTGTATGTTATGTCCAGCTTTCTACTCATGCAAATCTAATCAAAAGTTAAAGGAGTGTAAATGTGATCAAATGACTGACATCAGAAGACAGAGTAAAGCAAATACATTATATATACACATAAGTGAAATGAATGACACACATCAATTTATGTTTATGGTTTTACAATAATTTTCTGAGAATAAAAGGAGGGCGTGATTTGATTGCTATATCTGCAAATGCAGAATATTGCTGGACAAATAAATGCATCTAGCTTGGATGGTGTAAATAGTCGCAGGCCTATTTTAAAATTAAGACACTAGCTGTATGTTTCAGACAGTGGCTTTTATTTCTTGTGGTGTAATTTCATTATTTAAATTAGAATGTTACTATTATGTGTTTGATTATATAGCTGAAGAAACATTTTATGTGAAAGCTTTTTTTATGTGAAACGTTGTCCTTTAGGACCCTATTATGTAATTTGTCTGTGGTTACTTCAGCTCATTTGTCATTTCTTTGGATTATTTATTTATCTGAGCTCATTTTTACCTGTTTGTGCTGTGCATTATGGCAAGTGAGTAAAATATTTGAGTGATAGTTATCTCTGACCTCTGATCTAATCCAGTAAAATGCTAATGAGGCCAGTTGATAACAGTAAAGTAATACTCAACCAAAACCTACAACCCCCATGAACTAATCTATGTCATCTAATGAAAATATATAGAGCACATAATGTTTGATTTCCAAGAAATGCCAGTGATATACAAGTCAGATCTGTTACTCTGCTCTACTCTACAAAGAATCAAACTGCATAGAAAACAATATATTTTCATCACATTTTTATAAAAAATATATTTCAAATGTATTAGGCAAGACTACTAAATAAGGCAATATGTTGTAATATGCTATCCAAAATCACATATGATGTGACTCTGGTGACCCTTATAGAAATAAAAGAACAAGTATTCCCAAGAAAGATTGTGACCTAGAAAGTCACTCTACAACTCTTACTTTTTTTACAAATAAACATAATAAATCTGCACTGAATGTTATACCCATGCTTCATTTTACAGACTTGTTATTGCCATAAATAATTTGCAGGTACAACAGACTTCTCTAGTCTGCATCTCATGGGCACAGATGTCATATGAATTTTCAAACTTTGGGGCTAAGTCCCTAACTAAGGCAGAACAGATTGAGACTCAAAATCATTAATTCCAGCACACAATACAATAGAGCTGCTGCAGTATCAATGAAGACAATGAAACCGAAAGCCTTGTAGGTCTCTTTCATTGTAGGTACTGAAAATGCCAGTCATCTTTAGCTACAGTAATTATTTTCCATCTTTATATCACCATGAGGATATTATATTCCTGATATACAAATCTGTATGTATTCACATATCAATATTAGAAATAACTCATATCTAGTGGGCACTATAAACAGCTTAGAATTAAACTCACAGTGTTCTGTCTAATGGGCCTGATCCAAATAATCTGGTACGTCTGCAGTTCCAGTGTCACTAAGGGTTGTCTCCCAAAAAACGAGGTATAAACAGGCTAAATCTATGTTTACATCTAAGAGCATATACAATCTACCTCTTATCTTCGACTGTATTATACTGGATACTGTGGATTCAAGAGTCTTCTTCTCTTACCTCTCCCCATCAGTGAACAAAATTAATTTATACTAGATAACCAGCTTGGCACATTGGAATTAAATAATATCAATATTAGGGGGTCATCAGAGCACTTCAGATCCATGGAAGGTACAGTCATATAGTTTATCCAAGTATGTTGTCTGTTGTCATAAGACATATATACAACTAACATGACTTGGTACTTATGACTTTCCACTGTATATGCATCTAAAAGTTATTGTTAGGAAGCTTAGACATTTTATTCATATTTAGTTATATATACTCATTCATAATATGGCTAAACATCTGGCCTTTATGCCTGAAAGTATGCCATGGCTTCCTCAAGGATGGTTAAATGAGGTTTCCCACCCTTCAGCTATGAGTATTGCTTTTTATTCTCAAGTCAGGGAAAAGATAGTTGGGAACACTGATAGCAAAATAACCCCCAGGAATTATAATGTAACATGCATATAAATTAAGGACAAATAAAAAGACACCGACACTATCACACTGCACTTTATGCAGCTCCATCTTTAAATAAAGCATAATTGTATATGTCATAGATTTAGTAATTCTGATTAAGCATAAAGAAAGCAATGTAAATGTTATTACAAAGCAATATTCAGAAAAATCTAATGTAATGGAGGACCTAATAAACACAGGCATGTAGCAATAATAGAGGCATTCCCTCAGAACTGCAAAGTTGAATAAAATGCATTAATGAGGAGTATGCCGCGGTGGTATGGCAGTAGCATTGTTACCTCACAGCAAGAGGTTCTCCCGTTCAATTCTCGGCGTGGCTTGGGAGTGCCTTCTGTGTGGTGTCTGCATGTCCTTCCCGCGGTTGGGTAGCGTTGGAAAGACATGCATGTGTAAATGGGTGTGCCTTCGTTGAAGGTTGGGCGTCGAGCTGGCACCTCGGCGTTTCGTAAAAATATCTACTGCCAATCATTAGCAGACCGGAGTTCCGCTGTGGCGGCCCCTTACTGGGAAAAAGACAAATAACAAAACAACAACATTATGGGACTACCAAAGATTTTATAATAATCTACAGTACATTGCAATATGATTAAGAATGAACATTTGATATGTCTATGCAAAAATTATTGGTGACACAATTAGCTGTACATTTGTGTTCCCCATTAGTGTGTACCACTGGGAATGCCTTAACAATGCACCTTAATAGGAACAAAAAATATTTATAGTACTCCCACCTAAATATTCACCACCCACCAGTAGGGGCAACGTTCACCAACAAACTGACTTAAAATGAAAAAAAAAACATTGTTCATACTTTTAGCTTTACATAGTCAAATTAAAGTAAAACATCATAATTTCTGTTTAAATAAATTATTCTTGAAACAACTGTGACAATGGCTCACTACCTAGAACTTTATGATTAACACCATTTCACAAAAATGATGCAATAGTTGGAAATTACATTCTGAGTCTGGTGTCATGTTGCATAAAAATCTGCATATTGGGTGCCATTTTAAATTGTTATTTTTTGGTAAGTCTGCTATTATTCTTAAATTGCAACAACTCATTGAAATTTTATATGATGTTTTAGCTGCAAAGAGTACTAAAAATGCTTCAGCAGTATTTAAGTTTGATATAGACCAAACTTAGTGAATGATCTTTTGTAGTGGGTACAAGGCTCTGTGCAGTCTGTCTACAAAGAATGCCTGCAAGCCAATAGTATGACTTGCCACTTGACTGAAAATTTCATGTACTGCACTCACTAATTTAGGATCTACTTTATTAACTGGAATTCATATTACTTGAGTTTCACTAACTCACTAATGACTGATATAGTGATAGTATATATTTGACTTGCTGCAGAAGATTTTTTATAGAAGAAAGCTTCCCTACACCCACCCTCCTTGATGTGACATCACTACCCTTGACTATAAATGCACTACAGCTGGGGTTATGCAAACATGGAAAATATATATTTACAGGCACTTTCTATAATTTAAGCATCTTACTATTTGAATAGACAGGTAAGCATTCAGCTGAGTGCATGTCACCCACAAGTAGCTTAACTGCAGGCATATAACAGATTGCTTCTCATTTGTCTTAAGCATATTCCTCCCTTAAGCGCCTTCAGAATTATATTGCCCTATTGAGATCTCTGTTTAAGGGTGAGGACAGCTTCCCTTAATGTCTTAGTAAAATTGGTTTACTTTGGGAAAGCTTTTATAAGCACAAATCATCAAGGACTGACAATCTTTTTTTTTATATTCTAGCACAAGATTCCATAGCTTGCAACAAAGTTTTCATATCGTGTACACCTACTTGGAAATCACAACTAGAACAGCATAACAAGGTAAGTTCCTTTTTCAAAGCTTCAGCTATCAAATGTGCAAGACTGTTGCAAGTTAACTGTATGTCTGCCAGTACTGTGAAGCTATTCTGTGGTATCCTCTAAGCTTGTAAATTAGGTATGTAGAAACTATCATTACTTAAAATAACATTGTATGAACATTGACATTGAAGTCATATTGTAGACAATCAAATACATTTTTTTTTGTTTAATTTCCCATCTGGCAAGTTCAGTGGGAACCTCGGAGAGTTTGCCTGCTTATTTTTCTATAGTTATACTATGGAGGAGTCTCTCTCTCTATCTCTGTCTCTCCCTGGGATTCATGAAGCTTGGTGCAAGGATGGTTTTAGCCTTGCACTGAGCATCCCCATTACACATGATGCAGCAGCGCCATATGAATATGTATGAGGACGCGCCACTGCACCCTCAACATGCACAGGAGACATGTGTGAGTGCAGGGGCATGTACAAGTGCTCTACAAAGGCATAAACATGCCCTGACACTTGCACAACCTACTATGCATACTATTAGAGCCCACCTCTAATAGTAAGTCAGTAATTCAGTGTTCGTGGATACCAAAATGTATGCTAAGCATACAAGAGTGTCCATGAACAGTGAAATAAAATCGAAGTAGTAAACACACAAGCACATAGTGGAATGTTGAGGCCTGTCCCTAGAACTTTCACAATTAGATTCCCCGTGCCCCTATTATACATTTGTATTGCTGCAATATCGAAAGTGTAAGCAAAGTGCAGAGTGTTTGTGCATCGCTGCCCTCACATCAAAATCATTCAAAAAGACAAAAACATGTGGAATCAACGTAAACGTCAATAGTGTAGTGTTTAGAGCATCCGCCTAACGAACAGGCATTCATGGTTCGAGTCCAGCAATAACACATATCATTTTCCATGTGGAATGAATGTCGTTTTGCTGTAAAACCGACATAAGAGTATCACATGAGATGTTTAACCAAATGTCATTCAATCAAAGTGGTACTGTCATAATGAATAAGGCACTAGTAAGCAGGTGTAAGCACAAATAAGCAGCAGTAAACATATATAAGTACCAGTAAGCAAGTCTGAGTGCACTTGCGCGTGTGTAAGCAGTGTCCAGCATAGGAAATATATATAAGTATGTACAGATATATAACATATAGATATATATATATATATATATATATATATATATATATATATATATATATATATATATATATATATATATATAAACAATAAAGCATACAAAAGAAATGAGAAGGGAATCAACAGCAACCCCAGTATTATATAGCACTGTCAGCGTATGTCATATCATGCTGGGCAGGAGTGAGCAAAGCACTGCTACTCACACCACAGGCAGGATATTAACAGTGGGTGTAACATTGTTGATCTGCTAAGTCTACTTTACAATCAGAGGGTAGTGCCTGGTGGGACTACCCAAAAATTGATAGGATGTTTGGCCATCTGGCCATTACACAGGCAAGGGCAGGTATGTTCAAGGACTAAATGGTGGGAGAGCCTGAGAATACATGGATTGGGACAACATTTGTGTAGGGCCCCTATGCTGGGGAGATGGCAATGTGTGGAGGTGTGTCATGGCTGCGATAGCAACTGGACAATGGATGGTATGTGTGTATGTTGAACTCGGGTGGGGTGGAGGAACTATGGGTATGAAACTATGGATCCAAGCGTGCCAGGGTTGGGTGGGCTGGTTGTAATTGGACCACCTCGTGGATGTCAGCGAGTTCATTATAAGTATATATGCATACACACATGCATACATCTATATGTAGACTTACATTCTCTGTAACACATTCATTCCATTTGCTGACATAAATAACATGAATGTGCCCTTACAAACCTTGACAGTAGATAGAATAATAGGTTGTGCATAAGA
The DNA here is from genome assembly GCF_019279795.1 of Protopterus annectens. Taxonomy (NCBI): domain Eukaryota; kingdom Metazoa; phylum Chordata; order Ceratodontiformes; family Protopteridae; genus Protopterus; species Protopterus annectens. The sequence goes on along the minus strand of NC_056731.1, from coordinate 1,316,526,837 downwards.
GGAAAGGGACGAAACTGCTAAAATGCAGAAGTGTGTACAATGTCCGAAGTCAGTGCTGTGCTGAAAAAAACAAATGTGAGGACTTTCTCACACATGGAATCATTCCTGTGATCTGCCTGCTACAGCAACGTCAATTACTAAACCGGTCTATTTGTAAAAGAAATACGCTGAACTCGTACATAATTAGCCTCTCATGTGTAACGTGTGCATTACCACATAATCATACTTATTAATTTATTGTAGTGTCATGTTAATGGGAGAAAGGATGTAATGAAGTATAGAGTCTAATCTTGAAATAAAGACATGGGTGTCCCTTGTGGGACAACCCAAAAATTGTGAATAATGTCATTTTGGTCGCTCATGTCACCAATATTTGTGGACTAAAAGTTTGGGATTTCTGAGGATAAGTGGAGTGAGTCAACTGATGTGATGGGTCTACAGGAGTAGGGAGTGGCCAATGTGTAGTGGTGTGGATACACCACAAATCCAATTGGAGAATGGATGACTGCAGTGTTAGTGAGGTGTCGGGGTGGGTGTTTGGGGAACCAGAAGTCATGTGTATATGGGTATATATGCAAATGAAGCAGCACAGCAATAGTGTATTGGTTAGAGCATCCGCCTAAAGAACAGACATTCCCGTTCCCAATCCCACTGCAGCACATACAATTTTCCATCTGTAATCTGTACATGAGTGTATTTTGACATCTGTCCACTGTATAACCTGCAAAATAACAAGTAAAAGTGAACTGGATCGAAGTGTCAGTGTCATAATAAATAAGGCACTAGAAAGCAGGTTTAAGAGTATATAAACACCAGTAAGCGTGTGTAAGTGCATTTGTGCGGGGTATGCATTGCTTTATAGACACACACACACACACACACACACACACACACACACACACATATATATATATATATATATATGTATATATATATATATATATATATATATATATATATATATATATATATATATATATATATATATATATATATATATATATATAGATATCTGTGTGTGTGTGTGTGTGTGTATGTAGATATACACAGATATACAGCTATGATAGGAAACAGCACACAAGAATGACATATGTTCACAGGCTATGCCAATGGAAGTGAGGGGTCCAAGCAAGAAACATAAAACACATAGCATGACCTTCCACCCCCCCAGCCTGACACAGGAAACATACACACAAACCTACAAACAATGTAAATAGTCCACTGCTCCCCAGACCACAGGCAGGATACAACCGGGGGGTACACAGTGCACCCGTGAAGTCTAATCTTGGAAAACAGACAGGAGTGTCCCTTGCGTAACACCCTAAAAATTGACATAACACCAAAAGAAGGTGATACACTGAACATTCTGGATGGGGTGTGTACATACCCGGAATACAAGTGTGGGAAAGCCTGATGACCCATGGGTTGAGACAATGTATGACATGGGTCCCATGAAGTGGAGAGTGGGCAGCATGTAGTGGTGTGTTCAGACCCGACCAGGACTCAGAGTAAGGATGGGTGTTGTAGAGGAGGTGCAGGTGGGGGAACTATGGGTAGCCAGTTTTGGGTCTAGGTGTGCAGACATTGGCTGATGTGGGCCTCGATAGACAGCCCCAGGGATGTAAGCAAAAGTGTTCATTGGGCAGAGGCATCGCCCAATGAGCAGCCACACCTGCTACGAGTCCCACTGCAGCAAAGTGTAATCTACATGGCAAGGAATGGAATAACCAGATGTAGATGCATATATGTAGAGGTATGTGTGTGTATATCTACCCATAGCAAAATAGAGATATACCTCTCCCTCTCCATAGTACAAATGTATACATACAGAGACAGACTACATATACATACCCACATATAGATATATACATATGCAGACACCCATAGACCCAAATGTTGTTAGATATATATATAGACAGCAATATATAAATATATACATGTATGCATACATATACAGATATATCTGTATATAGTAATGTATATATATATATATATATATATATATATATATATATGTGTGTGTGTGTGTGTGTGTGTGTGTGTGTGTGTGTGTGTGTGTGTGTGTGTGTGTGTGTGTGTGTGTGTGTGTGTGTGAGACTGTAAATATACACATAGATAGCTAGGATATGATACAGCAGTTCCGAATAACATATGTTCACAGGCTGTGCATATGGGGGCAAGGGGTTCAATCAACAAATGTGTAACACGTAGCATCAAACCCCCCCCCCCCGCTAGGCCGGTGAGACATACAGACACACAATAAAAGTAAACACACCACTGCTTTCCAGACCACTGGCAGGATACTACTAGTGGAAGAGACCTGCCAGGTCTAATCTTGAAACAAAGACATCAATGTCCCTTGTGGGACACCCCAAAAATTACTGATCATCGGAGTCAGTCTCTGTAATGATTCATCAAACCAGGCTGTAGAAGTACACGGACCAATAGGTTGTGCAAGCCTGATTACCCATGGGTCGACACAATGTATGATGTGTCCCGACACACGGAGAGTGAGCAGTGTGTAGTGGTGTGTTTATACCTCACCTGCACCCACAGTAAGGATGAGTGCTGTAGAGGAGGGGCAGGTGGGGGAATTATGGGTATGCAATTATGGGCCTAGGGGTGCAGGTGTTGGCTGGCGCAGTCATATTAGGACCGCCCTGGGGATGTATGTAGTATTCCGAAATGGGCATAGCTTACGCCCATACTTCTCAACCCCTAAGAGCAAATCCTTTGGGCAGGACATAAACCATTGGGGGAACAAATAACGACCATGCCTCTCAACTGTCTCTGATTTCCAGGGACGTCCATGATTTTGACTCAAATTCTAACTCTGTCCCACTTAATCCCTCCTAAATCTAGTGACTTTGGGAGGAAAGGTGGTGAATTACATGTACCGAATCATGACAACAATTAAAGAGTTATAAACTTCATTTACCTCAGAAAATGTGTATTAATTCATATGCTCTGAGTCTGTCAATGTGTCAGGTTAATAGCACTAATATTTTAAATGTGTCCCTGCTGTTGTCATGACGTGTCCCTGATTCAGTTGATATTTGACCCCAATCATTTGAGAGGTCTGATAGGGACAGAAAGCACATATTCCACTTACAACCTTAGAAAGATGATAGAATAATAGGTATGCAATAACATGACTTGGCTGAAGGATGTGGGTTCCAAAACCCAATTACTTGTTTGTATTGAATGGTGTCAGTTCCCATGTATTAGCCAGACAGGTGCAGATTGTAAGAGGAACACACCAGTAGTATGAATCAAACTCTGGACAGGCCTCGGATTCTGTACAGTCGAATGGCATGCTTACGCCTAATGGGCAGCCATTCCTGATACTTAGGCATGTAATCCAATGTAATAGGCATCACAAGGTAATATCATAGTCCTCACTCCCATCCAGGGGTGTGAGTGTCAAATGCGAACACCAAATGCAGTGCATTTGCAAGTGCGGGAGCAAGTGGGTGTAAGCCTGTTTGGCCGCTGGTATGCGAGTATCACACTGGTGAAGCAATGTAGAGGCTAATTGAGTGTAAGAAACTGTAACTGGAGGTTAGCATTGCTTAGCTCTGCACAAACCCATGCACACCCGCTCACAGCTGCTTTAAAGTGCCTTAATCACTCCGTATCCAATGGCCTTGATCTGCCCAGCAACAAAATAAATGGTCTCTGCAAGGCTCGAAAGCACGACCCTGCACACCACAGCCAATGTGATTTACCACTAAGCCATGGCAGATATACAGACAGCAGATGTTCTCACAAACATATCATCCAGCACAGTCATTCAATAGTATAGGAAATATATTCCATCATGTAGATGTATGTGTGAGTGTTTATGTCCAGATATAGATACATACATATATATAGATATATCAGGAACGTCCCATGTGACAACAAAGCATTACAAAGGAATGAAAAGGGAAACACCAGCAACGCCTGTATTATGTAGTGGTGCTGTCCTATGTAATATCAAGATTCCCTCAGACAGACATGTGTCATTAATACACGCAAACATTTGTACATTGACCAAATACATCACTCTGTGCATTTTATTTACATTAACACAACGGTTCCTGTCCAATCATTATGTGAGAACAGTACTCTTGCAAGGCGCTGTGTGCAACATCATCATCATGAAAAAGGTAAATGGGGTAACCAGAGAGGGACCGGTAGTGTCGTCTGTACAATGGGGTCGTCTGCATCATGTGTACCTAGTACCTTTAGGAGTCATGTGCTTACCAGGATCTTGTGCTTGAGAGACAGGGGTGAGGACAACTGGAGCATGTTGTGATGCAAATTAAAAAGGTTACATGTGTCCAATGGACATGTGTGTGAAACAGACAGCTATGTATGGGGCAAATGTTGCTCTAGGAACAGATTGGCCTTTTGTTTCCGTAGGGTGAAAGTGAATGTGGGGGAAGGAGAGTAGGTATGCTCATTGAGGATAGGTTGGGTAGGATGACAGACAAGAGAACATACAGGGTCGGTATATGACACATGTGGGGGGATACACCTTGGACGGGGAGGGGTGTTCGGCAGTCACAAGCCCTTGAGCCCCCAGATGAAAACAGTGGGACAGAAGTCCCCAACCATAGGCAGCCACCACTGCACCAAAACAGCCTCAAAGGTGGCTGTGCTGGGGGCTGTCTAGGAGGGGCAGGCTCTCTCTCTAAATGTAACACTCTGCCCTCGAGCTGGTGTATCTGGCCTCAAAACCCCTTATTGAGCCCCCTATGCACCACATCAGGGACTGTACGACAGTGGACAATTTCCTGTCTGGACCTGCTCCCAGGGTAGCAAGCCCCATCCTCAGTGGCGGTTCCACCAGAAGGTGGTACAGAGCCAACAGAGGAGGAGGTCCAAGGCTGGGCCCCAGATGTGCTGGTGCCCAGTGCCATGGCCAACTGAAGTGGAACAGGAGGTTCCGTCGGGACCTCCAATCCCATACAGCCTATGGTGTTGCAGTTTTAACACAGATATGGCTTAGTAATAGTCAACAGCATTCAGGATTACTTATAACAGCATGCATAGATATGACCATCAACCCAACACAACAGATTAGGTGTTGCCCTATCAAATGTAGGACTGTGTCCTTGTGACTATGATTACAGTTCAATTTAAACAGCAGTTGGGAGAGATTGTTTTTCTGAAGAAGTCCCACTATTTAGTGGGACGAAAAGTGCTTCATGTGGATTTCATGTTAAATAAACTGTTACTTGTTTTTATTACCTCTGGAACTACATTTACTATTTACTGCTACTCTTGTGTGTTGCTGGATTCAGAGTGCAATTCCCAGCATTTTCGTGTGAACTTCCTAGTTTGTATTTGTCTTTGGAGTTTCAGTGCTTGCAATAGCTGATGAATCTGCACTCCCTCCAACTATACCACCCACAGATGCTCACGATTCAAATGTGAATTTATTTTCCTTGATTGAGTCCTTGGTTAAACAAGTGGTTACCCTTACGAAAAGGCTCGATGTTTTAGCGGGTGATGCTCCTAGATCCACTGTGCGTCTTGCCCCTAACAATACTGTCTTGACTGCTGTTTCAACTAATTTACCCGTTATCAAGAACGGAAGAGCTGTTCTACTGCCGATTTTTCCAGCAATGGATAATTCCCTTAATGACAACAACTTAGCAATTGGAAGTACTCGGAATAACATTACAGTGAACAACCCAAATGGACCTACAGGGTTTATTGGTGCTCCTAAACTTCTACAATGGCTAGCGGAACCATTATCTATGCAGACACCATCTAGTAGTAGGGTTCAGGAGCAACTGGCTCTGGGTTCTGGGGATATTTCTTTACAACTTTAACATCTAGACCAGAAATTAGTCAAATACTGGAAGATCCAGTTAGAAATTGTTTATTTTAAGGAGTGCCTGGCTGAAGGGATCGTGCCTAAAGGTTTAAGGTCTTGGCAGTACTCGACAGGCTTGATAGAGAGATTGGTGTTTCACCAGGACCTGATCAAACTCTTTAACAAGCACGTTCTTGAATTATTGGACCTTATGTGTGTCCATTACCAGAAATTGGCTGACAAGCTAGTGACTGAAGCAACTGTTATAGATGAGGCTATTCAGAAGAATATTGATTTTACATGGTATAAATATGATTATAACCATATTTTTCAAAGTATTGACCAATATGTCAATAAAATCAAAGAAACCAAACTTAAAAAATTGAACCGGGACTGATAGGCATACAGCAACGGCAGGGCTTATCCGAATCCTCCCCTTCACAAACGGGTTTATTGATTGGCCTAGAATCCTCTAACAGAGAAGGCCAATGTGACCAAACCCACAATGATGTTGAAAACGTTGGGTTAACCCAACACGTTAGACCACAATTCGACGGGAACGGCCCCAAGCACAGATACAATAAAGGAAATATTACTGGATTAACGAATGCCACTAATTTTAACCAGAATGATGGGCAACATGAACATTTTTGCAATGGAGCCTCCCATTACAATTTGAGGCAGAGCACAAACCATTTGTACAACTTCAACAACAAGAACAATGTTCGAGGGAAGAGGGGGAGATAACAGTTTTATCTTCTAACGAAGTTGTTTGTTCAAACCAAGAAACTTTTACTATTTTTTTCAATGTAGACAAAGATTTTAAAATTTTTAACTTTACTAATGTACAAATTGATCCTATTGTTGTAGAAGTATTTTCAAGGCTTGTACTTTTGTACCCAGTAGCAAAGCTGACCTAGCCCACACATTAATTGATTTTAAACTGTTCGTCAGGAAAATTAACTTAAAACTGTTTTTTTTGGGGGGGAGGGGTAATGGGACAATATTGTTTTCATGTAGCAAGTAATTTTATAATGCCAATGCATCCTACTTTGGCTTTGTTTGACAAAATATGTGAAATTGACTTGCATAACCTATTGTTTTCTAACACTTTTTGTAAGAATACTGTATTTAATGTCAGCAGGTCTGAGAAACACACAATCACCACACTAAAAGAAACAGGAGTAAGGATTATGAAACCCGATAAGGGAGGGGGTTTGGTTGTCATGACTGAAGAAAAATATATCACTAAAATGTTTAAAATACTAGATAGTAACGTGTATCAGGAGGCTTCGAGAAACGAATAAAACCAGGTTTACATGAGAATTCATTCATTATTCAATGATTTTTTCATAGAAGGAAGAAATGACCTGCAAACATTTAACTACCTTACTATGCCCACACCTAGAACTCCAATCCTATTCGGCATTCCTAAGATTCACAAATCACTTTCCAACCCACCTATGAGACCACTTGTTGACGGAAGGAATAGCATCGCTTACCCCTGTGCCAAAGTGGTAGATAACAAAAATACATGACACAGGAAGCAGACATTTGTAAGGATTCCTGGTCATTTCTCCAGAAAATGAATACCCTTACATTTGATGAGAGTCTTGACTTTTTAACTGTAGATGTGAAGGACTTGTATTCATGTATACCTTATGAGCTTGATATGGAATGGCTTTGCCTTTTTCTTCAGAAAAGGGGAGATACCCAGGCTGAAGTGACATTGGTATCAGAGATGTTGGACATTGTTTTGTCCTACAACTACTTGACCTTTAACAATAAGATCTACCTCCAGAAAGTCGGGGTAGCCATGGGCTCCCTGTGTGCAGGTAGTTTTGCAAACCTGGTGATGGCTTACTGGGAGCAGGAAATAGTGTGGAAAAATGAATGGGTAAACAACCAGATAAAACTTTACACAAGTTTCCTTGATGAGATTTTTATTTTAATTCAAGTAGACGAATTAGCAGCTATGGATCTTGTTACTCTCTTTAACAGCAGTTCTGAATTCTTGGACTTTACATATACATATGGTAAAGATAGGATTTTTTACCTGGATGTAGAACTGTGGAAAGATTTTCAGAACAAAGCTTATTGTGCTAAGATGTATAGAAAGGATACTTATTCCAACAGTTTTCTACACTATAATAGTAATCACCCTTGGTATCAAAAGAGATCTGTGGTGAAAGGTCAGTTGGTCTGGGCTGCATGGATGGTTTCAAGGGAGACCGACTTTTTAGAGGAATGTAAAACACTAGAAAACATGTTTACCAACCGAGGGTACCCAGTACAACTTATTATTAACCTTATTGAGAAAGACCAAGAAAAACGAAGATCAGGCTTTTACCAACCAATTCTGGGTAAAGGCCTGCATATTACACAACTTAGTGACACCAGCCAATTGAGTTTGTCTTTCATAACACCTTTCAGTACTGGCAGTGAATTTATCTCATCCATTATTCACAAAAATTGGCCATTGATTTTTAATGATAATGAGTTAAGAAATAAATTGCCTGACACCCCTAAAATAGTTTGGAAGAGGGTAAGGAATTTAAAACAAATCATGGAGAGTAATACCTCAAGGCTTCCATGGAGAAAAGGTATGTTCCAATGGAACATGTGCAATTTTTGCTCCCGTATGGCCACTGGTGAAACATTCCGTATTAGGAATTACGCATTCAAGGTAAAAAACAGATTAAATTGCCAGTCAAAGGGCATTGTTTATATAGCACAATGCCAACAGGGTTTGGCATTTTATTTCGGCAAGACTGACAGGAGGCTATGTGAGAGGGTTTATGAACACCTCTATCATATAAAGAAAGGAAAACTTGAGAACACACTAGCCAAACATGTATCTGAGTTTCCCAACCATACATTTTTATTTAAAGCAGTAGATTGTGTTCAAAGTGATGGTTGTGGTGGTCCTGACTCTGTACATTTGGAAATATGAGAACTGTACTGGCAACTTCGCAGTAATGCATGTTTATTTCCAGGCCATAATGAGACTTGTTTCCTTTACCCTATCTTGAAATTGAAGAGTCTGACCAGATAATTTGTTGGTAGTTTGCATCTATGTTTAACTTGTCGCTGTTTACTATCGCTCATACAACATATTCAATGCACTTGTACACGTCACATGTTGTTTATACTCCTTATTTATGAATGTCACTAACTACATGTTTATATGGTTGTTTATTATGTGCTAACATCAATTAGTTGTGCAAATTTTTATACATTTTTAGTGTATTTTACACTCATATATCTATGTTTTATTTAACTAAATTCGTACAAAGTGTTATTTATATATACATGTTGGGTGAGGCCTCTTACTCGTTTTTAGTCCATTATGAAAGGTCCTCACTATCATGCTACTATTACTATTGCACTATTATAATTATTACATTTTTGTATTTTTCAGTATTGCCTACATTATGTTTTAGATCTGTCAGCCTTAAAACAATACAGTTTGTGACATGATTTTTCATGACTTTTAATTACATAGCTTTAGTGGTCTCAGCTGTTTACCTTTAAACGGTTATTTTTTAATAACTGACTACTTTAAATTTTAATTGTATTAATTAGGTGTTGCCCTGTCAAATGCAGGACTGGGTCCTTGTGACTATGATTACAGTTCTATTTAAACAGCAGTTGGGAGAGATTGTTTGAAGAAGTCCCACTATTTAGTGGGACAAAAAGCACTTCATGTGGATTTCATGTTATATAAACTGTTACTTGTTTTTATTACCTCTGGAACTACGTTTACTATTTACTGCTACTCTTGTGTGTTGCTGGATTCAGCGTGCAATTCCCAGCATTTTCATGTGAACTTCCTAGTTTGTATTTGTCTTTGAAGTTTCGATGATTAGGGGTGCCACATAGGACTACCTGACTGGTGTGGTGAAGTAACTATCAAAGGAAAGACTACTGTCCAGCTGCATCCCATACACACACAGTTACCATTACTTAGGTGGTAGTTCATGGGTACAGGGTTTTTAACATAAGGGATGACAATGCAATACTTAGCTGTCAGATTGTGGCCATACGTCACACACTACACATTTGACACACTAAGGCCCTTCTGTATGTTGACCACAGCACACATTGAGTCAACTATTGCTCCTAGTTCATAGTCATTTGCAAACATCAATAGGCAGATGTCTTCTGTGTTAGTCTGCGTGGTATAGATAACAAAGAGGGGGACTACCAGGAATGAACCCTGTATTACTGTGGCTGGCACTGGTTTGATGTGCATGTATTAGTCCGACACCTTCTGTAGTGTTGGTTCTGCCAGCAGTCCAGTTGCCAACCACTCCTGTGACATAGGAATATACACCTAGTTTACTGAGTGCCACTGGAACACAGTATGAATCAACCTTGCTGTCATCTACATCTGTACTGAGTACATCAAATACGTTGATTACAGTTCATGGCCTTACAGACCAGACTCAGCAGGGTATTAGTGCACTATTTCCCATTATCAATGGTGTCTCCCCCTTTGTGGGGTGTGATAACTGCTGCTGTGCACCATTTAGTATGTACACAGCCTGACATGGAGCTATGATTGAACATGATGTGTATGTGGAGAGCTGATTGTTCTTACATTTGTGTAGGATACACCCCGGGGATGTTGACAGGTCCCATGAAAGCTGTATGTATGGCTTTAGAGAGTGCAGCTTGTACCTGCATAGTTGTTATTACAGGGGCTCTGTAGTGTACATGGATATATAACTATGTGTACCTGTTGGGGGGTGGGAGTGGGTTTAGGTTCTCCAAGACCCTATCTGGATGAACAGGTGCTAGTTCTGTAGGTGCAGTACTTCCCATGCCATAGTGCTGTGTAGCATGGCAGGTCTTGTCGTTGCCATTATGATTAATGACACAGCTATAGAATGCTCTGTGGTTGGCCTCATAATATGTGGCTGATAAGTTTCACAGTAGCTTTGTGTGGTTTTAAATGGTGTATCTGCATCTTACTGAGGCTAACCAGGGATCACATCCACTCATGTGTGTTCACTCTTGCAACAGTTACTACCTTCTGTGGTACAGTTTAAAGCATGGTACCATCAGTTTGCCTTCTTGTTTGTGTTTGGTTGAATCTTGGTTCTGTTTCAATGGCACAATCACTGCACATATGTGACTGCTTAAGGTTCATTTGTATATGATTCAGCATTTGCACATGCATTGTCCATCTGCATGGGTGCCATGACAGTCACCACTTTCCTCTTAGGAAGCATAACTTTGGCATTGGAGACTGACTATGTGTAGCATACTGTTAGCCCTGTTTGTGTAACTATTGTGATCCAGGTCATTGGGGTTGATGGAATCCAACATGCATTGAGCGCGGGTGTTGATACATGAGGAGTCTTCCCAGTTCATAACGGAATAGTTGAGAGTAGCCATTATTATGGTTTTCTGTCACAAACCTAATCTTCCCCATTAAAGCACATTATGACAGTTGGGAAATCCGCAGCATGGTGGGTAATCTGTCGCAAGGTGCAATTTGAATTCTACTTTGGCACAAAGGTAGTTGCTCAGCATAATGCATCTGAAGTTATGGAAGTGCAACTATCATGGGGGTGTACATATCCTTCAGGAATATGGACACACCTGTGGCCCGTGTGTTCCAATAAAGGATAATGGGTAAGAGGTGAGGTATGTGTTATAACATGGTCATGCAGGTGTGCTCTCCAGAGCATTGAAACATGTCTCAGCCACTGCACAGATATGTTCTCCATGTTAGGGATTGACATATGTGTGTCCATATAGTGTTTCTGACATGCATCAATGTGTAGCGAGACCTGCAGTTTATTGCTTGGCTGTCCCTGTAACAGCAGTGGACCCTCACTTGAGCTGTGCATGATGAAGGCACTATAGGGGAAGCATGAGCCTTAGGCAGTATCCAGATTCCCAGGGGTGACAGGTGCAGGCCCTGTCTGGTAAAGCATCTAGGTCTGTCAACCATGTTATCCCAGGCAGACAGATACTGGATACCCTTTGACTTGCAGCACTACATTATACAATTGTGGAATACAATATTTTTGTCCCTGTACTGCAGTATCATTCTGGCCAATGGCAGAATGCTACCCAGGCCTTGGGACATACCTGCATGGGCTTCAAGACCTGACAGTTCCTACATGTGTTTTCATACAGTCCAGGCTACTGCATCACAGGTCCTGCACAACAACATGGAATATGCCAAAGCCATGTGTATAGTTCAAATGGTGGTCTGAGTGTATGGGTATGTGGTTAATCATGGCAGACAGACAGCTGACAGTATGTATGCCCTCGTATAGGTTGGTGTGTAACACAGTGCTAGAGTTTGCATTTACAAATGAGTACTGTTGGACATGTTTCTGGCCACGTGTTCTGAGGTGTAGGACAATTATGCAAACTGTGTCATATAGTTTGTGTACTTCGTTGTCGTTCTCTTCCAGCTTGGGAAGTCACTTGTTTGGCCAGATACTTAGAAGCGTCTATGAATGTGTGTGATTTCTGGTAATGTGTGTGTGTGTCTTTACTGTGTTCTGGTAAGGGTATGTGTTGGTTGTGATGATGAGATGCATGTGTTAACCTACACCTCATGACTGTCCAGTCCAGTCATGGCTGTAGACTGGACTGTCTTCCAGCTTACCTCTGTAGCTGCATCCCAGACAATGTGTGGGATGTGGTGTTAGGTGGGTTTGGCAGTGTACATGGCATAGAGATTACATTCCCCCAGGATGGCCACATACATAAAGCTGACATTAGTAAACACCAGTAGCTGTCTAGTGGGCATGCCTGCATGAGCATTCAGTACTACAAGTACCAAGTACTTTATTTAGTTTACTTATTGCTTATGAAGATGTTTTAGACAGTGATGCTCACATGTAAATATTTGTGTTATGGACGTGATAACACTGGCTATTACGGAAACATTGTAGCTACCTTTAGCAGCAATCCTCCTTTGAGGAGCACATCACATCCTGATAGTTGATTAAAGATGATGCAAGTGTCTACAGGTCTGTTTCCTTCTCTGGGTATATACTCACATATTCACCAGGACCATGAGCACTGTTGGGCACAGACACCCACTCCCCAAACAGAGTCATGTATCAATAGACTCTGATGCCACTGTCAACATGATCAGCATATAATCAGATAGTGTAAGCCATCACCTATGAAACGGCTACTACACATGGGCAGTAGTCTCCTACATCTTACACTCCTGCTGCAGATGTTACACTGGAGTTAAAGATGATATACAACCTGTTTCATTATCAGTACTGTGCACTACCTTACATACAGTATGTGCAAGTGGCTGTTAGGTTGGCAATGAGAGGTTAGGCTACACAAACCTGGTAGTTCAACCAGTGTGTCAATATCCACTCTATGTAGGTGTGCATATAGCCATTTGGCCCAGCACTGTAACAAGGGTCACTACACATTTGCATAACATGTACACATGCACAGCTGTTATTGCTTGCAAACGATACTAGAGAGGTCCAGTGCTGTAACAAAGGTCACTACACATTTGCCTAACATGTACACATGCACAGCTGTTATTGCTTGCAAATGATACTAGAGAGGTGGATATTACATGTGTTATGTGCATGGATAGTTACCTAACTCTTCCAATTATCTTTGCTATCATGCTGCTAAACTGTCACATGAATACAAGTGATACATATCCTGTCACTGAGTATTGTAATTATCAATAGACATAACTACTGTTTGCATAACATAACAGAAAATGCTATGTAAAATGGAATACAGATCTGCCTAAAATACTGTACATTACACAGTTATTGACACAATATCCCACAATGCAAACCATATTTGCACAGTAAGCCCACCTTTGACATGTTCATCTTACTTATACACCCATACATATGTTGACTGTTACAATACATCGACATATACTATCTCCTGTTATAGCACATCCTTGTTGGACCAATCCTAACACTGACAGTTGCTAGAAGCGAATTGGTGAGTTCCAAGCCCATATCATCCCTAGTGGTGTATGAGGAGTTTGCCTTGTGACCTACAGCAGTGCACATATAGAATACTACAAGCATTACTACTGCTCAACAATACATCGCTACACGATAGGTATTTCCACTATATGCATTAACTACCCTGTAATTCTTACAGAACAGGTATTACATACACAGACATACTACATGTTATACATACCTTCTTAGTAATTGGAGGTGTTATTGACTAGTATAATACTTGTTTTTGGTTTGTCTTTCAGTGTTTTGTTCTGTCCTACAGGTAGATGCAGATGGTTTGAATGTGTGACAAGACAACCTTTTATAGTTACAGATCAGTAACATGAGCTATTCCGATGACCAATTGGTGTTCCTAAGTAGCTAATTACATGCACATCAGCTGTGCTGCTACTGCCTTAGCCAATACCATGGCAACAGTGGAGTATAACTGAGTATTCCACTTGGGCGTACTGTATTTGCCTTACTTGTGAGGAATACAGCCTGGAAGTGTTGTTTGGAATCTGTTGCAACAGCTGTATGGAGACGAACAGTAATACATTGTGTGTAATGCCTAAAGGATTTGGTCTAAATGTGAGTACTGCTGTTATATGTCTGAACATTGCTACTTGTGCAGGGTTTGTCTGTACCTAATACTTCTGCATATGTTTCAGTCTGGCCGGGATGTTTGACCAGCTCAAGGCTGCATAGCTATGCATATAATGTTAGGGGGTTTACAGTGTGCTTACCAGACATATTTAGTTTGGTGTTACTGTGTATCATACTGTGCTGATAATCAGTACTTGGTAACACTTCCTGGTGTACGAACCTTTCAACCCTCTGAAACGGGATTAGTTCATACAAGCCCTGTAACATCAGCAGCTGTTGATTTGTATAACAGCAACTATTTCACATAGGGCCATGTTAGTGTGTCTGTGTCCAGGTATGTTAAGGTTTCAGCAGATGTTGTACAGTAGTTGAATAATTGGTTATGGTATGACAGTATGTATTGATGTAATTATTTTGGTTATGGGGTAGATGTTGGTAGGTGTACATAGCACATGCAGGTTTGTAGGAACCCCTTTTATACAACTTCTATATGTGTGTGGGTGTTCTTCCCTATGTAATCACCTATCCCTTAGTGATCTAATACTATGGTAATTTCAGGCTGATTCATTAAGACACTGTTAAATGCTTCCTGTATAGCATGCAGGTACTGTTAGTCCTTGAATCCTTTTGGCAATACATCGGAATGTAATAAAGTTTTGCTAAATGAAAGCTGTCTATGCATTTCTGTCATGGATATTTGCAGTCATTGCAGTTGTGTTGGTGACGGTGTCCATAGAACATATTTGTAATAGTGTATTGGCATATACTCTTCATATGTTATGTTCATATTGTTTGGGGGGGGGGCAGAATGTGTGATTGCTATGGTCCATGTCATACTCAGATATGAACACTTCGGATGTACATATATATATATATATATATATATATATATATATATATATATATATATATATGGGTTTACTTCATATGATTGACAGACCATTTGATTGACACCCATTTGGTCGACAGCTCATTTGGTCATTTGGTCGGCACTTAACATGGATTTGCCCCCCTCCCTAATGTTGTGTGACCCTGGAGTTGTTATATATAGTTAGTGGGGGTGTGGGGGGGCACATCCCCCCACATTGCGGGGTGTGGGGGTGAACCCCCCATCTATTTTTGTTTAAAATGTGTAATTTTTCTTGTATTTTCATGCTTTTAAACGAAAATAGGTGAGGGGCTTCATCCCCCATACCCCTCAATGTGGAAGGCTGTGCCCTCCACCCCCCCTAACTATATATAACAACTCCAGGGTCGCACAACATTGGGGAGGGGGGCAAATCCCTGTTAAGTGCCTTGAATACTGGTTGTCGACCAAATGAGCTGTTGACCATATGAATTTCGATCAAATGGTCTGTCGAGTGTATATGTATATAGATATAATATATAATATATATTCTAGCATACATTTATCTGTACCTTCATAGATGTGTAGATGTTTTTAACCTATATATATATCTGTATATATCAACATGTCTCTATGTATCTCTCTCTCTCTCTCTCTCTAGATATAGATATATATATATATATATATATATATATATATATATATATATATATGAGCATACACCTTTCATTGGCTACATGGTGGGTTGTCCTATTTCAACACATTCCTCCCTTTTGTGTTTTATCCTGTCTGCATACACAACTGGGATAGGTACATCTCAGGGAGCTTAGTGGTAGGTTACTCTGAGGATGGAGTACATGGTTGCGGGTTCTAATCCTGGAAGCTGTTATTATTTTTCCTCTCAGAGTAGGCACTGGTAGGGAAAGTGTGATTAATGCACATTTAAGCAGTTCTAAGCAGGTTTGCTCATGGTCTGCGTGATGTTAAGCAAAGGTTAAACCTCTGAAGCGCTTCTCCGTTTACCAGGTTTAAGCACCACTTACCTTTGCGCATACCCATGTAAACCCGCTTACAACTGCTTAAAAGTGCTTTAATCCACCTGCATCCAACAGCCCTTATTCTGGCCCTCAAAAAATCTTAACAGCCCTTGAACCCGGGACCATGAACACCACAGTCACTGACTTTACTACTAAGGCATCTGAGATACGTACAAATGTTATGGTGTTTAGAATATACATTTTACTACAGGCATTCCTCACTACTGAAAACAAATGTGACAATCAGTTGGTGTACATATGTCTGATACATGTTAATGTTCATATGTTTGTGAAATTAGGTGTTGCAGTGTGACATGACAGGGTGTATTATGAATGAGAAAGGTTCTTGTTTTATGTCCTTTTTATATTGTCCCCATACTCCATGTATACCCCTCCAGTTGACTTATTGAAGTTCCGACCCAGGCTCTCCTTGATGCATGATTTCATTACCCATGATTCCTCCCCCACCCCAATCTTCATGTCCACAACAACCATCCCTTCTATTGTGAATTAGATTAATATTAATAGTTATAATACCAGAGCTGCATGTGTTTTGTGTACACTTCAATTCATTTGGAGTGATTCTGTGTCACGAAGTGTGTTCATAGATGTTTAAATATATGGCTATTGATGTAACTGTATAATATATATATATATATATATATATATATATAGAGAGAGAGAGAGAGAGAGAGAGAGAGAGAGAGAGAGAGATATCCTTATATTTATATCTATGTGCAGACATCACTGACATGTATATATATATATATATATATATATGTGTATATATATATATATATTTATATATATATATATATATATATATATATATATATATATATATATATATGTGTGTGTGTGTGTGTGTGTGTATATATATATATATTTATATGTTTCATATTAATTTGTAACAGTAATACATATGTAGACTGGAATGTGTTGGTTCACAAACTACAGTACATTACAATGTACTGTACATATATACACAAAGTGACTGTCCCATTTACGATCATTACAGTGGAATGCATATGGTATAAGGTGCAGTCTAAAGACTGTGAAACATGTATACACCTCAGATGGCTTAGTGGTAAGTCCCATGACTATAGTATGCATGGTCCAAGGTTCAACATCTGCGATGCTTTAAAATGTTTTTTACTCCAAAATAAGGCTCATTTAAGCAGTTGTAAGCATGTTCAGAAGTGTTTGTGTGACATTATAGCAGCGGTTAAACACAGTTAATCAAACTTTGTAATGTATAACCTGTGTGCACAAACATGGCCACATCTGCTAACTACTCAGGATATATACATTTCAGTGAAGTAACATCTCACTATGTGCTTACATAACATTACATTCTCTGTTGACTTTACTCTCCAGCACACATGGGTTTATATGGGTGTTTTGAATGTTTATTATACAGACGATTACTACTTATATATGCAAGCTGTAGTTAAGGTATATTTTTTAACATGATAAACATCCCTGACTTTATTGGGATTGGGACCTCGAATGCACAGATACTATGCAGATGTTGTAACCATTACACTATTGACATTAACGTTGCTTCCGCCTATTTCCTATTTAGATGATTTCTATGTGTAAGCTAGGCTAAGCGAAGGGCGGAGGCCCCCAAACCCACTGAACTTCACTTACTCATGAAATAACAACATATAACAAATGTAATGTGAGACAATACATTACATTCCTAACTACATTTGGCATAGCCCCTCACTGACACACTTCAAGGGAAACCTTGTTATGTGAATGGGTAACAGAATATACACCCCTGGGATCATGTGTCCCAGAGCCATACAGCCAGGGGGTGAGGGAGCCTGTCCCATTTGATAGCTGTGAGACCTGTTGGGGAAATTGAATGGTGCTGAATTGTCACATTAACATGCCTTCTTTAGATCACTAAGTGCCCCTATCAAGTTCTACCACCCCAGTCTTCAACAGCTTCTGGCATCTCTGCCTGGAATTGCTTCATTGGCTATGCTTGACAGAGGCTCAGTTACTTTATCAATGGTGCAGAGAAAGCCAACACACTGTAGCCATGCTTCTAATTGCCCTTGGGCAGATAGGTAGTAGGCTATCTGTGAACCTCTAAAGTGCAGGCCATCACAGCCATAATATATGAATAAACAGACTTTCAGATCACAATATACAGTGAGAAATCACCATGTAGTCAGAAAACAGTTAAGTACAGCAAGAACATACAGAATACTGATACTTAGTCACTCCAAAAGCCTATCTTGGAAGCTAGAAGACTTGTATAAGTTTAAGGCTTTCTATTGCTTACCAGTAGGTTACCTACAGGAGAGATGAGAAACAAGCACAGATGGGAAACATGCATGCAATGATACCATACCGGCTTATGTGTCAGCCTTAGGCTTTGGAATACTGGCCAAGGCTATTGGCACCCCCATGGTGCCTTTTTAGGAGAGTCTCAAAGGTGAAAAATAGCTCCGTAAACAGCACAATAGTAGAATCAATGAGGGTTATGCTACTCAACACCAGGGGTTGTGATCACAACATGCATGCACTCACAGCACTCCTCAGGATGGACAACGTCAACATCTGTACCATAACTGAGACCTGTCTTAAGGTTCCTGAGAGCACACCAGCACTACCAGACTACAACCCATACCACACATTTCAGCCACAGAACATGGACTGACACAGACATGGAGGGAGGTGTATCCATATTCATCAGGGATACCTACACCTCCAGGTTAGTGGGGCAGCATGATACCTCTGAGATCATCCATGTGTAGCTAACATCAGCCACAACTGCAATATAAACTGTGGCTTGCTACAGATCACCCTCCATGACCCAGGACCACCACTCCACCTACCTGGAGACAGTGGAGAACATGACAGTCCTAACACACACCCTGGCCTTGGTTGATGTCAACTACCCTACCATTAATTGGGAAACTTGCTCAAGTACTCACTTCTAGGCCCAGCGCTTCCTGGAATTTATCACTTCATATGCCCTGTATCAGGTGGTAACCTCCATAACAAGGGGTGGAAACATATTAGAAGTGGTCATCACCAACATGGGCAACTGGTGCACCACAGCAGAGGTTAACCGGTCACTGGTTAGATCTGACCATGAACTATTCACTCTTTCGACACCCAAGCATCTCCCCCACCCACTGCAGCCACAATGTATACCTTTCCTACAGCTAAATTTACACTACTAGTGACAGGGGTGGGGGGTTTCGCAGCCCCCACACTAAGGGGAAACTGCTCAAGATACAGACAGATTTACAAATGCAATCTATAAGCACCTACATGGATGTATGGATTGTGCCATCACTGGTAAACCAAGACTCACTCATCCTAGACAAGGACACCAGTCTGGTGGACCTCTGCAATAAACATGCTATACTACAGAAGTGTTCCAGACAAACAGCAAATCCCACAAAGGGCAGACATCCCTGACATCTGTGACCACTATTAATATGATACGTAGGTCCCTCATGACATCATCCAAGGCTAACATCAGCAGGAAAATACGCAAGGATTCGAAAGATAACCACAAAGCCTTCTTTGGCTATATCAAGGATCTAAGTGGTGACACACAGATTTGCACTGCACCTGTGAAATATAGCACAAAATATGCTGACCCTAGTGATATCGCCAACATCCTTGCAGATACATTCAGTGCATACTTCACCCTTTAAAGAGCCCACAACACTACCCGAAAGGTACAGTATCCCACACATCAGAGACACACAGGTGGAAATGGCCCTCTCTAACAGCAGAACACAGCATCAAGGGAGGCAGATGTTGTCCTAGACTGCATCTTGCAAATTGTACAAGACAACCTGACCCCCCACTTAATTAAGCTTTTCAACCTCAGCCTCTCCACAGGCTACATGCCCATACAATGGTGCATGGCAACGGTTATTCCACTCCATCAAGGTGGAATCACAACTGACCATGGTAACTATACCACCCCATAAGCCTGACTAGCGTGGTCTGCAATGGTACAGATCGCATCCTCATTGCACTCATTAACAAAGACATTGGTAACCTCCAAACACATGACCCAACCCAGGTCAGCTTGGTTGATTGCAGTTCATGCCTACTGAACCCGTTTGATTTCTTACATACAGTCATCAAGATGTTAGATGATGGGAAAGGTGGTTCACACATACTATCTGGACCACGCCAAGGCTTTTGACACCATGCCCCACTCAGGTATTATTGATAAACACACCAGCCTGTACATACACCCATACATCACAGGTTGGGTTGCCAATGGGCTTACACACAGAACCCACATGGTACAACTAGCGGTCTCCAGGTCCAACTCTTGACCAGTCATGACTGGTGTCCCACAAGACTCAGTCCTGGGAGCCCTACTGTTTGGCATATACTTCTCAGAGGTACAGGCAAACACAGGTGGACTACGGCAGACCATGTTTGGCAATGATTGCAAACTGGGAGCCATAATTGATAGCCCAGCTGACACAGACATCCCTGAAGGGGCCTCACAGAGACCAACACAGGGTGTCAATGTCATGGCCTCCAGCCAAGTGCCACTAACTGCATGGTCATTCCATTGTGGAATATTAAGCACACACATATTAACACATAAGTGGCAGCCACTTTAATACAGATGAGGTAATGGGGTATCTGGGGACTAAGTAGAAAGTGATCTCCCCTTTGACAATCATATCTCCAAAGTCATTAGGTAGGCCATCTGATTACTAAAGGGTTCCCATCTAGACATACTGGGGTTATAGTGCCCCTTTACTCATCACTCATCAGTCCCATCATAGGGTATAATAACTCATTTGGGATGTACCTCAGAAGACACTTCCAACAGCTGGAAGGTCCACGAATGTACCTCGCCAAGGGGATTACTGGCCTCAAACATATGCCCTATGCAGCCAGACTGAATAAACTCCTGCTTTACTCAGTGGCATCTCATTTACCCAGAGATGATCTCTGCTGGCCAACACAACCATGTCGAACTCGGGCTTAATGGATATGCTCCACCTATGGGAATCCATGTCACAGTGAGCCACACACTGTTGTGAGCTGAACCTTGCAATAACAATAACTGGAATATGCTGGAGGCATGGATTCCTGTCACAGACACTCCCCATACTTTGGAAAAACATCCCTAACTACATTATACAGAGCCCCTCAATAACACTCTGCAAGAGAAACCTTGAAGAGTGGATGGGGAACAGTAGATGCACCCCAGGGATCCCGCCATTGGCTCTGCTCCACAGAAGGACAGTTAATGAATCAATGGGGTGGCAAAAGCTGACACATTTTGACTAGGCTTATGAATGGCCTCTGGCAGTTGGCCAAGTACCTACCTATGAACCTATACATATAGTATCAGCACATGTTGATAGCTTAATTTACTGTTCAGGTGTTGACTTACCTTTGCCAATGGCAGTTGTGTGTGCAATAGTTGAGGGCTGCCTATGTTGGATGCACACAGTATACTGGCTATACATGATAATTTACAGGTAGTCTTGTGTGTGTGTGTGTCATCCATTTTTACAGTGTGTGCAGGTGGAGAAAGGTGTCAGTCCCTAGGTACCTACACTGTCAGTGCGTGTGCTATACATTTCCTCCTTGCCAAGGCAGGGGCATATTGGGCACGCCTCCGTCTGCCTACTGGGGCTGGCTCAGGATGTTTGTGGTCTGAGTACCTCTGTGCCTGTGGGGCCCTTGGCAATGGTGGTGGGCTGTGAGGGCCTTCACCATTCTGTCCCTGCTGCAGCTGTTTCCGCAGGATCATATTGTGTAGCATGGCACATGCTATGAAGATGTGGGAACATGTGCCTGGAGAGTACTGCAAGGCTCCACCAGATATGTCCAAACAACGGAACTGTGATTTCAGCATCCCAAACACATGCTCCTTGATGATTCTGGTTTGTGCTTGTGCCTCATTATGGCATTCCTGCATGGGTGTGTGTGCATTTCTGATGGGAGTCATCATCCATGGTTCCAGTGCATAGCCAGCATCCCCCACCAGGTAGCCATTTGGGGTGTCCCCCCTAGCAAAGAACTGATACAGCTGTGAGGCATGCCATATGTGGGAGTCGTGATAGCTTCCAGGGCTGCCAGCACACACATCCATGATAATGCCCTTGGCACTGCACACGACCTGGCAGTTGATGGAGGGGTATCCCTTGCGGTTTATGTAGCGCCTACCCTGCTCATCGGGTAGTGACTTGATGTCTATGTGCATGCAGTCTATTGCACCCAGTACCTCCGGGTATTCTGCCACATGGTGGAAGAGACGCATATTGCTGGCCAACTCCTCCTGCCTTCAGGGGAAGTATATGTGCTCACTGGTATGTGGTAACATGGCATCCAGGAACTGGTGTAGTACCCTGAATGCTGATGCCTGTGAGATCTCCATGATATCCCCAGTTGGTCTTTGAAAGGTACCTGTAGCTAGTATTCTCAGGCTTACACATAACTTCATATCCACTGGGATGGGTTCCCATCTGTTTGTTCTGCCTCTGAGGCATAGCCGACACAGCTCCACAAGTTGCTGTAGGATGTCCCTGTCCATCTTGTAATGCTCTACTATCTCCAGATCATGTAGCCCCTGGTAGGTTACCCTGTGTCTGAACACTCTCCTCCTCCTCTGGTGCCTGAGGTTGTCATGTGCATCATCCTCCACACCACCTTCAGTCTCTAACACATGCTGGTGGATCAAAGCTATGGCAGCCCCTAACATGTACATACTAAAAGTTCCCCGTCTGTATACACTACTGGTGTAGAGTGTATGGGAATACACAAATGTGTGTGAGGTGCTTTCACACTTTATGCTATTGTGCTATGGATGCTCCTGATGTCATTGGGTGTGTATAAGCTATTCTAGCTGCAGAGTGTCTTAATAATGGGTTTTACAATGAGTACTGCAAGTGTGGGGCCTTTACTGTGGAGTTATGCTTGCCTGCCTTGATTAATCTGTTGCCCTTTAATTCACTTTTAAACCTGGATCCCCTCCCATTATCAGGCATGCATCCACTTGCTGTCTTTCTTGTTTTGTACTTTCCCTACCCAGTCATGGCAAAATGTGTCTTGTAGCTGATATACTGCAAACTAGCTTTGTTCCGCTTTGACACTTTACTGTTTTCTTTGCAGTACAGCCCTTCCCCTTTCCTGTTCTGCAGGTAGCTGCTTGCAGCCTTGTTAGCTGTTGTCAATTGCCCACTGTAGGCTCCTAGGTGTTAATTAGTCATTTGTACTCCAATTTCCCTGCTGCAGCATTTCCTTATTTCTTTTCTATATCCTTCCTGTTTCAGCTGCAGTGTGCGCCGCACAAACCTGTTTACCGGGTTTACATGCGTTTTCATCTCCGTTCACATGCATACTCAGTTACCTTGTGTATTCTCAGCTAAGCAAAGCTATGGCCAGTTCAACACACCCCTATCCTGCAGCTTTGCCTAGCTAGGGGCAAACCGGTTTAGCAATGCTCCAATGTGCTTACAGAAATGGCGACACACCCCTCTCTTGATGTCATCTTTATCTCAAGGGCACACTTCGGTGTTATAACGTTACACTGTGAGGTGCATCCTTACACCAGCGGGGTATCAGTGATTCACTATTACTCCTCTCATTTGCATGGCATTGCCTACTAATTCCTAGCTACCGCGCATAACACTGTCACAGCCCCTTAGCAACCCTTGCGCCATAGTATGGTGTAGCATGCCTACCAATGACTATTATGGGGACATCATGATATGTGCTACATTGCAGTTTTATTCTATATTTTTATATTTTCCTTGAGATCCCCTTTGTGCCGCTGCCCTGCGCTTCGATGTTGCGATAGTGCGACTATATATATTAAATGTTAATTTTATATTTTGTACAATTTTTTTATGCTGATGGCTATATATTTAGCCATTGGCATATATTAACAATATAATACATGTGTTTGGTCGGCTGTCATGTCTCCGATTTTATGTTTGCAAAAATGTACACCATTTTCTACGGTTTACATTTCAAAATGCTTACACTATGCCTGCACCACTTCCTGGATTGCTACATACCTTTATTTGCATGCTACACTGCTGCACATCTGGTAATTAGCATACAGGGCCTGGGAGTTGTGCGGGCAGAGCGTACACAGGTCGT
Organism: Protopterus annectens; assembly: GCF_019279795.1. Classification (NCBI taxonomy): domain Eukaryota; kingdom Metazoa; phylum Chordata; order Ceratodontiformes; family Protopteridae; genus Protopterus; species Protopterus annectens. The sequence continues at coordinate 1,316,502,438 of NC_056731.1, read as the reverse complement.
GCATGTGGGAACAGCTCGTACCTGGATCGCTCGGTGGCCATATTTGGTGTTAGAATGAAGACGCTACGCCTGCACCTGGCGCAATCTTTATGAATCCCGGGGTCTGTCTTTCTCTCTCACTCTCACTCTTTATTATTTATTTATTTTTTTATGTATTGAAACTACAGACAGTGCAGTATACCTTTGATAATCAGTGTGCTTATTAAATTACCTCCTCACCCCACCCAAATAAAACAAAGGAATATTAACATTTTGTGTTGCAATTAACTTCATGATAAGCTGGTTGACTAACAGAATTGGAAATCCATGCTATGTCCTGGTTAGTTATGCTGTCATGAGTTATTCAGCTGTGTGCAGATATATACGAAGGATATTTATTTCCCAGAAAACAAATTTGCTTAGATAGCTGCCAGGCTACTATAGACAGTCTCTTTTAATTGATGTATTTCTGCACCATTTTCTCTAGAAATAATGTGTCTCACTATTGTATCAAGCGTGTATACTTGACAGCACATAAATGGCACAGATCATAGCTCAGACAATATGTAATTTATAGGATCTGCAAATAGAAAAACCTCAAGTTACAGCCACACATCAGACTTTAGCCTAAATCATTCAAAATGGGCTTATCAAGAAAATACTTTTTGAGTTACATCATGCAAATCAGGTTTGCAGAACAAAGCAGTGTGTTAACATAGCTGCTCACACCACCTCCATCTTGCTCACACCATCTACTCCACCTCCATCTTGTTGACTCCAGTCTCCCATTGTTTCTTTTATATTCACCATTCCTTTTTATGTCTCCCTCTGCATTCCTGTGTATTTTTTATTTCATTTTTGCATCCATTCTTGACTGAACTGGTTGCCTTTTCCTTAGTCTGGTCCACTGTTTTTTTTTTTCTGAATAATTTCTTTAGCTTTACTTAATTCTTTTTTCTTTATTTCTATTTAGACATTTTATAAGTTTAGTAAATAATGTAAGATGCTTTCTTTTTACCTTAATCTGCTGCAGCAATGTTTATTCTACTAACTCAGAAGACTGCTTGAATCAGTTACAGCACTTTCACTGAGCTAGTATGGATCCTTTTGAAATAGTCTTGGCATTTTAGGACAGCAGATATTTTTAGAAGAGCTGATGTGATAGCTAATTCTGTTATTCTTTTTGTTTTTTTTGTATGTAAACAACTGTATCTTCTTCCTCTTCCAGTCTCTGATAGACAGTGCCTATCTCTATCAACAAACAACATCCTCCCCTTGGGGATGGAGGTATGCACTAGGGCCGCTTAATCCTCCATACCCCAATCAGGCTTATATAACTGAGGAATCCATTATAACCTGGTCCACCTTACATCATTTAGGAATTCTTTGCACCCCAGTCAGACTTATGGCACTCAGGAATCCTTTGTACCCAGGCCAGCCTTACAGCACTCTTAATGCTAATCAAGCTCAAATCACCAGTTGTCTAGTATGATGGCCTGTCCCTGTGCAGTAAACTTGTTTTGTGCTATCAGTTTCAACAAGTTTATAATAACATTCATGTCATAGTGTGCACATTTGCAATTATTAATGCCTATCCCAATTATATATAGAATTTCTTGTAGCGTGTACAACATTTCCATGGACAGTCCTGTATCTGTGGCATGGGTGCAATAAAAATAAAATCGCCTTCAGTCATATTGTGATATATATCCATACTTACTGAAATGTTATGCTACACAACTTATTAGAAAAGAAATTTTAAAAACAATGAACCTTTTTGATACAGCAACATTATATGCTTGTGCTTCTGTGAGCCATTTAAACTTCCATTAAATGATACGTAATAGGAAGTGTAATTTTATACTTATCTCTTTGAGTTGGTCTGCTGTTTTTGCTTATTTGCATATAACACTGACATTTCATCACAGACTGAATGTGTAGCCTTTTTCTAAGGAAATTATTTTGATATCACATTAAATTAGAAAATGTAGATGTTAATTAAACAATCATTTCCATACAGAATGTTTTTGTCACTGCAGACACTTTGAGTAACCCTTAATTGTGAAATTGTGAAAATAGCTTTCTTTTTCATATACATATATATATATATATATATATATATATATATATATATATATATATATATATATATATATATATATATATATATATATATATATATATTTTTTTTTTTTTTCCAGATGATAGAATTCTAAAAAACACTGGAAACAGAATGTGTAGAAAATCGGACTTCTTTTATCCTTTGGTTTTCTGTAAATAGAAAGAGAATGACATGTATAATAACAAGTAGGAATTTATTTTTTTGTAACTTCATTTATTCATGCTTGTTTAGTTATTTACTTTAAAGAATGTAATATCTAAGGGTGACACAGTGGTGCAGTCATTAGCTTATGCCCTCGGTGTGTAAGGTTCTCAGGTTCAGATTCCAAGTAAAGTGCTTTCTGTATGAATTATCATGCCTTCACTTTGATCACATGGAGTTATACTAAGATCACCAGTTTTCTAAATCATCCAAGAGCCAATAGGTGTGTGTGTGTATGTGTGTGTGTGTGTGTGTGTGTGTGTGTGTGTGTGTGTGTATGTATGTATATATGTACACTCTATTGCACTGATTGGCAACCTATGCAGAATTTAATTTCTGTCCTTTTTTCCACAATTCTTATCAACTAACTAACTTCGACTCATTAAGCATGCAAATGGTAGCTGTTGGAATCAAACCTTGCTGGATTACAGGCTGAAGCTGTTTCACAACTCATAGTCCAAGTCATCTCCACAAAACTACCACTGCCTGTTGCTGCCTTTCACAAATTGCTGAGCAAAACAGGATTTAGCTCCTCTGTGACCCTGAATAGTAGAAATTGAATATCAGAAAATGAATTAATGAAATAAGTAAGAAGGCAGATTTGATGTTGGAGAACAGGAAATGTCAACAATAAAATTTAGTTTTGCTTTTTATTTTACTTACTTTTGTAGTATTCCAGACATTCTTCCAGTCCATGACCTGCTTATTTCCACAGAATTGATACCCTCCCTGCCTTAACTACTATGTAAGACTTTGTGCTCTTGTACATGTATAAATTTTTGGTAAGGGGAAGAGCATACTGGAAACTGTGATTGTTCCTATGGAAATGATTGTCATGTCATGTCATGTCATGTTTTGCTAACTTTGATGTTCATATGGTTTTAATGGTTAAAATACTGCTAGAGAATTCTGTGAAAATGAAATCTAAGCCAATATACACAAGGTTAATAACAGACATAATGGAAGCAAAACACTTTGTAACTTACATCAGACCCAAACTAGAGTGTAGAATAGTAATATGGAAACGTTATAAGAAAACTAGCAAAAGGAAATTGTAAAGAGCATAGTGGAAGTATAGCAAGGGATTGCATGGATGTTAAAATATAAGTTATCGTGAGAGATGAAAATATATGAACTTGTACAGTGTTTTATATAGATAGTTAAGAGCAGGCCTCTATCAGGTGTAAAGAATATTTAGAGGCAGCTCTCTTTGGGTATGTTTGGGAGTTATCAAACAGAGTAATCAGACATCCTATGCAGGAGATTATATTTGTTCTCCGAGTGATTATCTGATGCATGAAATAGACTACCAAATTATATTAAATCGAACACTTGTTTAGATGTTTTAATAACAACTCAGGCACTATTATTGGAATGACGATGTTGATATATTGGCAGGCTAGAAGGGAAATATTGCCGGTGCCTGAAATATTTGTGTGAATGTATGAACATCCTTCTTCCCTGTATAAACATACATGTTCTTAACTCTGCAGTACAACTGTAGGTAAGGTAATGCTTACACTCGTTATATTTTGTGTAGCCTGAGCAATTTATCCTCTCACTTTTTCTTTAAAATCCTTTAATAATGCAGAAACACATGCAGTCAGTTGTAAATCATAATCAACCCTTAGCTGCGAGAGATGTTTGTGTACTTACGTTTTTCAGCAAGCTTCATTTGTTTCTGGCAGCATTTCAGCACCTTCTCCTTAAAGCAGTTGAGAAGACAATATGGCATCTTGATCCAACACTGTGACAGGCTGACTATAAATTCTCTAGTACTAACAGTGAACATACTGTGTTCATTCCCATTCCAGCATGACCACAGAATAAAATAAAAGGAAAGCCTGTCAGAATCCATCCGAGTCTACTGCTCCAAAAGGATTTCTCTTTCTGTGTAATCTTTAAATATGTATTTTTGTTTACATTTCTGAGCCACTGCTTCAGAACTCTAAAATGTTTAGGACTCAAGTGCTAACCTCCTTGTATATAGATAGATATAAATATAGACTGATAGAAGGGTAGAATTTCCTGAATCGCTGGACTCTGTGCAGTTACAATAAGTTAATGTGAAATGTGAATATCTGCATAATCCATAATAAATGCCATTAACATAATATAATCATAAGTCTGATAATGACTACATAGCATATAAAGAAGAAAAGAATCTTTGAAGATATGTAAAACCATTCTCTTTTTGAATGAAGTCACAGCACTGGTAAAATTAATGAGTTATTTTTTAACTCCTATCAATAGTATCTGGACTTGTTCAAAACACATTTGTTAAAATAACTGTTTTGACAGAAATCCACAATCTTTTATGATGGTGTGTAATTTCTTTAACTTAGTTTTTCCCAATTAAATATATTATGCTGTCTGCAGACAATGAAGCCATCTGCACAGTATTGTTATTAAATTTGTTAAATTCCCATCGGAAAAAAATATTTATAAATGAAAAAATAAAAGTTTCAAAATAAGTGAGATTAACATTTGTTCTAATAATGCACTGCATAACATAAAGTTAAGTTTTCGTTTTCATCCAAAGGTGGCAGTGTTGGACAATAAACAGTTTAGCTAAGAATAAGAAGAGGACCATCAAGCTAGCATTTTTTTTTTTTTGCATGTCGTTGTCGGACTCCTAGAAATTTGCCATCTGGGATTTATGTTATTAATTCTCCTTAATGTCAGAGTATAAAATTTGAGGGGTGGCCAGCTCACACCCTTTGTCAGCCTACTTCTCTTCAAATACATCCAGTGCTGTGAGACCATTAATAATTAATGAAGCCATTCTTGCTTTTTGTTTACTGCCGAATCTAACACAAAGGGGCTGATTAGAAAAAAAGGCACTGCCTTTTTTGGTTGAATAGCTTTAGGAACCTTTTACTCAAACAAAAGCATGTTTGTCTGGTAAAATTACAACCTGCAAAATATGTTCTTTTTGTGCAAGACTGTCAATAGAGCAGTGTCTGACTTAATATCTGAAAAAATCATTGCAGAATATGTTTTTTTTTTTTGACAAACCAATATAAACTTTTACTATAAGCATATACAACTTGATTTCTGCAATGAGAACCACAGAATTTGAGACATAATCAAAGTTCAGCAAAAAAAGACTAAGAGAAAACCTGAATATTTAGCATTTCATGTTCATAAACTAAAGGAGAAATTACTGAATTTTAGAAACAGAAACGGGCATAATGATTACACCTACCTCTCCATGCCACAAATTCTGTAGAACCAGTGCATGAATGCATCATGGTACACTTCTTTAAGTTGGATATTAATATGAATGTACTAGTGCTAGCAGAGTTTACTTTGGTTTATACTAATTTTATGAAATGACAACCAGATCTGCAACATTAAGAATCCTTCAACATCTAATATTTATAATCAGATAAATATTTAAAGCATATTTTCTAAGCTACTGATGATTCTTTTTTATTTAACGTGGTCGTATATGATGGTAGGAGCTAAACTGCTTCTTTTTATTCAGTCAGTTTGCTTCAAAGATTCACTGTCAGGATATAAACACTTATAAGGATCTCCAAAGGCTTTTCCTTCTCATGCAACCCTTCTGTATTATTTACTGCAATGTATTTTTAATTCCACAAAAGGATAGCAAAATATATTTTGATTTTAGATGCTCAGCAGATGATAACCTAGAGAATAGCAACTTCATCAATGCCCCAGTCAAGTCCATAAAAAGCTTTTGTTCCCTGCTGTGACCAATGCTTTTATGAGACATTCAGGCATGCTTTTATGATTTTATTCTCCCGAGGGTTTACCATAGTACAGAAAAAATGAACTTTGGCTTCCCTCCTTTCAGTTTATTACATTTTAAACATGTTTTATATGAGAAGTAGTTTGAGGGTAATAGCCAGTATATGGAACTATGCGCTGGTTTTATAATCTTCAACTGATGGAGTATATCTTTGTAGGGTAATCTGAATGTTTTTGTAGCTTTACTTTGCCAGCTGAACTATTTACCCCTGCAAACATTATAAAGAATCAAGTGATGCTTGTGAAAATCAGTTGCTGTCATGCAGCAGATGATCGGCTTCTGACAAAATAGAGAATCAAATGTAGCTTAAAGTTACCACAAAAGATATGATTCTTTAGAACTTTTTCAAGTGTAAATAGATCAGATGCAAAACTAACAGTTAACAGTTTTGGAGTAATGAACCCATATGTATACATCACAGCTTTCAGGGCTGTATTACCTTCTTAGACAACTTGACAGAAGCAGTTTTTCGATATAATATTACACTAAGTGTGAGGGCAACTTTATGCCTGTTACTAAATGTAATAATGAAATATTTCCCAATGAAGTTTACAAAAATAAATTTCTGATTACCTCAAGGTCATCATTAATGGAGATGGTAATATTAAGTGAGGCTGTGTACAGATTTGAGGATGCAGTGACCGAGCTTAAATCTCATTTTGTTTTTCTAATTCAGGATGATTGCAAAGTCCTGATGTGACAGAAAAATAGTTATTGTAGACTTAGTTGTCTTAAATTAAACATAATTTAAAATATGGCACCAGACATCAAATTGTGGATAAATATTTTCATGCTGGTAACAGAAGAGGATTAACCTTGTATACACACACACACACACACACACACACACACACACACACACACACACACACACACACACACACACACACACACACATACTGCCATGTATTCAGAACAAATTCTTTTTTATTTTAGTTAATATAAGCCATCATCAAAAAAATATAAAGGTGAATTTAAATGGCAATTACTGCATACCAGTCAAAAACAGAGAGATCAAAACAAAGAAAAGAAAAAAAAAACAGGCAGTCTTTTCACTGCCTTTTATACAGATTATATATGGCATAACTTGTTGCTTCATAGGGACTGTAACAGGTTTAAGGAAATACTGATGGAATACATAAAGCACTGGCAGCCCAATGATGACATAGCAACTGATGTAAAAAGCAGTCATAAGTATAGATATAACAGTTTGTTCCATCAAATGTATTATAATATCTTTTGGTTGTTTTACTATCAGTTAAGCTATTAATTTATAGCTTATTCAGCTGGCAGAAATGGTCAAAACTTATTTGATTGCTTCTGAGGACATTAAGGTTGTGCAAGACTGGGAACAGTGTGGATTTTATACATACATATATATATATATATATATATATATATATATATATATATATATATATATATATATATATATATATATATATATATATATATATATATATATACATACATACAGTGGATATAAAAAGCTTACACACCACTGTTAAAATGCCAGTTTTTTGTGATATAAAAAATGAGACCGCAATAAATCATTTCAAAACTTTTTCCACTTTTAATGTGACCTATAACCTGTACAATTCAATTGAAAAACAAATCTGTTAGGGGAAAAAATATAAAAAAGAAAAAATGTACACAACGCTGTTGCATAAGTGGGCACACGCTTAAACTAATGGCTTGTTGTGTGTGCACACCCTTAAACTAATACTTTGTTGAAGCACCTTTTGATTTAATTACAGCATTCAGTCTTCTTGGACAGGAGTCTATCAGCATGGCACATTTTGATTTAGCAATATTTGCTCATTCTTCCTTGCAAAAGTGCTCCAAATCTGGCAGATTGCAAGGACATCTCTTGTGCACAGCCCTCTTCAGGTCACCCCACAGATTTTGTATTGGATTTATGTCTGGGCTATGGCTGGGCCATTCCAAAACTTTGATTTT
>NC_056731.1:1316464399-1316489399 GCF_019279795.1 Protopterus annectens | reverse complement strand
TGAGCCATAGCTAGAGGTCACCCTTAATTCTGTGTGAGGCATACCTCTTAGTACTTGGGCTTACTCCCTTTGAGCAAATTAGAAATGTACCACAAAACATCCTGTCTGCTGCAATGGCCTTCCATGCAAAATTCAATAATCAATGAACATGCATGATGTCCCCTATACTAGCCTTATGAGCTCCATGAAATCTAAGTATGATGAGTCTAACCTGGTTCAGCTTGAGTGTTGGGAATTAGTAGGACCACACAAGTCAGGTAAACCTAAGAACATCAGATCCTGAGATGGCCTTTCTGGCTTATCCTCCACCAAATGAACTCCCCCAAATAAAGCACATATTTTTAAATATTGGCATCCTATTCATGGCCCTTTCTCTGCCCTGCCCCACTATCAAGAAGTCATCCAAATCATGAACCACTGATTGCCGAGGGGCTTGTTTCTGCCAACATCAATATAAGGCCATACTGAACTCTTCAAAGGTAACACTACTGAGCAACCCGTGGGATTACCGTATCAAAAAATAAATTACCAATGAACTGAAATCCCAACAGAGGCCAGTCCTCCTGCTTGATAGGAAGCAGCTAAACAGCCAATTGGATGTCAAGCATGCACAGCCAAAGATTAGAATACCTCATAATAATCTAAGCAGCTTGCACCATGGAGGAATAGTTAACTTTAAATTGCTCTTTGTTGATGAAGTAATTGACTGACAAGCCATCAGGATGGAAAATGTGATGGATCAACTTATACTCCCCTACTGCCTATTTGGGAACTAAGCCAAAAGAAGAAATTTTGAATGATGGCCAGGCAGAGTTGGTGAAAGGCCCAGTTACCCTACTGGATAACCTTTCCTTCTCAATTAATCTAAACGCTATGTCTTCTTGACTTTTGATGAATGAAATATTCCTAGCTGGCCTAGCATCTACTGGGACTGATGAACCATTTTTAAACCCTTTGCAAAAACCGTCAATAATAAAAGCAGCAGCCTGCCTGTTAACATACTCTGGCACCATTGGGTTAAATTATCTATTAATTTATTATTTATTTATTTTTCTTTGTTTACTAGGAAAGGCCAACTGGGTAGTACCCATTTTCAGCAGAGGCCCAGGGAGAAAAGCTTCATTTCTTTATATTGTATTATACTTAGTTCCAGTTAAACACAGAGTAGTCACATTTTTATTTACATTTTTACACATATGGCAGTTAATTCTATACATTCTAAGATTTTACAGAGGTAGACATTACAAAAAAGAAAGCCCATGTGCAACTTATTGGATTGTGCAGGCAGCAGTTTTGTATAAAAATTGTTTTTTCATTTAGTTTTGACAGATACAGCTTGATCTGAATCAGACTGCTTGAAAATGACACTGCTCCATTGCTGTAATGAGTCTGTGTCCACAAAAAGGCTGTTTCACCCTTGCTCAGATGCTCACCGACAATGCCAAGCTGTTCTTACATAGGGAGGAGACATTATGAAAGAGGCATTGCTGCATGCAGAGGATAAATGGCCAAATTACCGGAGGACTACAGACAGCAGAATTTTCCTTTATTCTGCACACTCCTAGTTACATCATTCTCAGGATTGTTAAGCTTATCCAGCATAGCACTCAACCAAATGCCCTGGTGTCTCTGTTCTTACCTGAGAGACTTGTCTGAAGCTTTTAATTTTGTATGGCTCTGATCATAAGATGACCAAACTGACCCCCTCCCCTTTAATATGATGAGCCTCCCTAATGGATAGAAAATAGGCAATTAAAGGCAGTGCCTGGCTGTGAGCCTTTTCTACAATAACCTCATAAATACCACAAAGCCTAAACCCATATATTCCAAGTTCTGGCCACCACTTTAGCTGTACCTCATTTTCCAATGGCTGCAAGTGCTGCCTTCAGGTCTTTAGCCCCAGGATTGAATGTATGGGTAAAACCATCAGTATCTATTAAATCAAATATATCTACAAATTCTCTTCTAAGGATTTTTTCCTTGATGTGGAAGTTGGCAAGTTAAACAGGGCCATGGGTGGCAAAAACTGAGTGTGCTGATATCTATGTCATCAGTAACATTTTTTTTAGTGGAAACAGGAGGAGCAATCCCTGAGTTTTGATCAAGTAACAGTGGTGGGAGGATGGTATTGGGGGAGCCCTTCCCTGGTGACTGATAGATGAAGTTGGAGTGGTACCAACATTTTTTCTAAAGCTAAGTCACAAATTCTAGACCTGTCCTGATCCTGTAGAGAATTAATAAACTCTTTGAGATATTCATCTGCTGTCTGCCTTTGTGAGCAGTCCCCAAGTCTAACATCTCCCTAATATCATTACATACTGGTTCTGCAGAGAGCTCTGGTAATACAGTAGGATTCTTGACTGTAGCTGGAGCACCTTTCTTCACTCAACTCCTGCACTTCTTCAAAGTTGCAGACCTCTGTGTTAGCTCCTCATTTAGCGATAGCAAAGTTCTTTTCCTGCTGTCAAATCCATGTTTGGACATCTGAGCTGCCTTGAGATCTGACAAAAAGCTCTGGGTTTCCTGAGCTATCTTCTGCCATCTGTCCTTAAGCACCTGGGATGATGAGTTACCTAGATGTAAAATCTGGATTAAATAAAACAAACCAAATGTTATTTATTGATTCTCTCTCTCTCTCTGTCTCTCTCTCGCTCCCTCTCTCTCTCTCTATATATATATATATATATATATATATATATATATATATATAGATTCACTATGTAATTTTGAAATACTGAAATCCTGGATTTAAGTATTTCAAAATTACACAGTTGAACACACAAAACACAGAAACCCTAAAACCGCGAAATTCAAAATCCTGACAGTACACTACAGATACAGCACGCACAGACACATACACATAACTTCCCCCCAACTGAAACATAATAGCCTACACCACAGATAAGCAGGGGAGCAAGCCCCCCTGCACCCCCCACACCCCCACCCACCACTCCGAGATCGCACAATCTGGCGCACACAGGTAACTCACTCCCACACATTGTACACACACTCGCACACACACATCACAGTCAAAACACATTGACAAACAAGCCCCTAGCCAACACACATACACATACATACATACTCAAACTCACATCTTACCATTCACACACCACTACACCAGAAGTGCTAATTCAAAATCTCCGTACTTCGCGATTTTGAATTTCACTCTTCTAGTGTTCCTGGATTTCAAGACTTCGCTATTATAATTTCAAAATACGAAAATTCATGATTTCAGTATTTCGAAATTAAATAGGGAACCATATATATATATATATATATATATATATATATATATATATATATATATATATATATATATATATATATATATATATATATATATATATATATATATATATATATATATATATATATATATATATATATATATATATATATATATATATATATACATATATAGATAGATATATATATATATAGATATATATATGTTATTTTTATTTATTTATTTATTTATTTTATTTCTTGCAGTATCTGGGACCTGTTAGTTGGCAATGCCCATAATTATCTTTGAAAAAAATCTAATAAACACTATTAATATATTATCATTTCTTTTTTTTTTTTTTATAAATTGTTCATTTAAAACTTTTTTCTTAACATTACCAATTTAACATAATGAAAACAGCAATCTGCCTGACCATAATCTGAACACTTAACTGATGGTGCTGAAGCTCCACAGAAGTTTTGGGTGTCCTGCTGCTACTGCAGCATTCCAGAATGTTAGACTAAAATTCCAACTTGGTAGGGATAGCTGTGAACTCTAGACCACCTCCAACATTCCCTCAATTTCCAGACCCACACCGAATGGAATCTGCCCTACAGCAAACTTACACCTCCTATAACCACACAGGTTCTGATAAACCACTAAAGACCAAAACCACCAAACAAAGGCAGTGAGATATTGGACACACAATTCAATGAAAAGCATGCCCACACAACACCCACCACTCCCTAAATGTAGGGACAAAATCCAAATGGTCAAGGACAACTGTAAAATATTTTTACAATACATCAGCATCACCAAACCACAACAAGCAGCCCCTGCTACAAAATAACAAACCAAAGCAGAACAAAAGCTGCATTGTCCGCACACACCTCTTAAACTCATAGCACAAGAAATCTTGACAGAGCCAAACTCAATGTGGGGATGATGGACCAACGTAGGGACAGGTTTTAAACACCATTCCTTGATACCTAGAATGCTGCCAGAATAACAGGTTTTGTATGATATACTCCTTCCAAAAGACATGAAGCCGGAACTTAATTTGTGACCAAGTAGCGATTTCATTCCTCAGTCATCTACCAGAAAAACACAATTTTTTTATGAGGAATGGATGTATAATATGAGTCAAAATATGATCAGTCAGTGAAAATCTGGGCAGCCGAGATGCATAACTTCTCTTGCTCAACTATGCCAGTAAACATCCGCATCCCCGCAGACCTGTGGATAACCCAATGCTTTCTCCCCATCCAGTCATTTACTATCTTACTTTACTTTACCTTTTGTGTGTGTATGTGTTTATTAAATCCAACAAAAGCAAACATGAAAAAAGGCACCACCAGCCAATCCCCTGTCTCACCTCCCCAGGTGCTAGGATCTGGATGATCTCTTTCAGACAGCTACATGATGCTATGTGATAATGCAGGCTTTACAAACCTCTGAGCTACTGACTAAGAAGTGTAATGTCTCCCAAGCAACTCACACTTAAATAGTGGTAAAGATTCTTTGCCCTGCCTCCCAAATCAGAGTGAGGACAATCTGGCTAAGAGGTAAGCCTTTGTCATGGAGGATGGCAGGAAACAGATACAATCTAAATGGATACCCAAAAGAATGTTGAAAGAGTAATTTAGGAATATATGTTTAAAACAATATGGCATGTCTGTGGGTAAGGATTTTAGTAAATGAAGGTTATTCTAGGAAGTTTGGAATGGAGAAAGGCAATGAACAGGTTTACTCTTTTTCACAAGGTTTGCTTTTACTAGTGATTGAAGGTCTAGTGCATATGCTAAAGGAGAAGATAGAGGGGTGAAGGGGGGCAGGGTGCAATTATCTGTTTTGGTTAAGTATAATTTTATAACATGATGTAGAAGTTGAAATTACCAGTAATGCTAGATATATTTAGCAAAATCAGAGAAGTATTAAAATGTTGCTTTCACCACAAGGACTTAGTGGCTGTAAGAGTGGGAAAAAGGATAGTGTGATAGTGTGAAAAAAAATGTTACTATGGATGAAGGGGTGGTAGAGTATGTTGTAGTTAGTGCTGTGCTTAATCAACTGTAGAAGATACCAGAGACAGGAATAGGGAGAAGTTGAGAGATAACAAAGTGTAGCTGTTTGGCAAGTAGTATATCAGTGTACGTGTGTGTGTGTGTGTGTGTGTGTGTGTGTGTGTGTGTGTGTGTGTGTGTGCCTATATATATATATATATATATATATATATATATATGTATGTATATATATATATATATTTTTTTTTCTTTTTTAGTAAGGGACAGGCTAGAAGAAGTGAGATGTATACTATTACCTCTTCTGATATATTTTGGTAGACATATATACTGAAAGTATGTGATACACAGAATTTGGCCATTACATCTTCATTGGATAGTGATTTTACAGTGTGTAGTGGTAAATGCTTTGTGCTTTACAGTTCCCAGTTCAAAAATATTCAGGAGCATCACATTTGTGAAAATATCACAATATTTTCAATGCAGCTATTGATGTTAAAGCAGCAAAAACTACAAAATGCATATCAAGGAAGGTAAAAGTAAATGTAACATGAATATTATGGGAATGTAGCTGAAATTATTTCCTTTGTGTGCTTAACCTTTTATTTATTGCAGGTGTAAGCACATTCCTTAAGAAGGGACATGTTCAGCTTGCTTTTGAGCATGAGTAACGTATCTTCTTGTCTGATTTCTATTGATTGTCAGTTCCAGATGACAGGGGGAAGCCTTGCAAATTTCCTTTCACTGATGGTTTCTTAAATCTGGCTTCAAGAAGGGAAAAATTATCCTTATTTATATCCATTAATGCATCATTTTGGTGTCTGATTTGCATCTTGGTATTTTAAGGGGGGGGGGGGGGCAGTTGCCCAACTAGATGATTTTAAAGATCTGGACAACAGTAGTAGGGTTGCTCTTCCACAAACAAGCAGCCATTTTGAATAAAATAAGTACTGGATGTTTCTCTGTTCAGCAAAGACACATATCTGCAGATTTGTTTATTGCTGTTTATATTTTTGTGTATTTTTGCTAGAGTGGAAAGTTACTAATATAAGACATTTTTAGTTTTTGGAATTAATATATTCCTAATCATCATCATCATCATCATCCCCTTTTTCCCATTTTACATGGGGTTGGGGTATCATATTAACTGTCACCATATCTCTCGATTCAGTGCCACTCTCCTGCTTTCTTCAACACTCATGCCTGACTGTCGCAGATCTTCTTTCACACAATCCATCCACCTCTTTGCTGGGTGCCCTCGCTTCCTCTTACCTTTTTCGTGTTTGTCCCAAATCTCCCTCACCAGATTGTCTTCTGCTTTTCTACACATGTGCCCATACCATCGTAATCTGTTTTCTTTGATCTTTTCTGCAATTGGAGCTACTTTGGCTTCTGCTCTTATGTCCTCATTTCTTTGCCTGTCCCGCAGTGTGCATCCTACCACCTTTCTCAGGCACTTCATTTCCATCACCTCTAGCTTCTTCAACTGTTCTGCCTTTACTGCCCAGGTTTCTGTACCATACAGTAGTACTGGTCGCACCACTGTCTTGTACACCTTACTTTTCAGCTTCTTTGGCATTCTTCTGTCATATACTACACCTGATACTCTATGCCAGTTGGATGCAGCCCCTCTGATTCTAGCTTTGACCTCTTCATTCAGACTACCCTTCTCCTCAACCACCCCTCCTACATACTTGAAGCTGTTTACCTGTTCCACTATCTTCCCATCTATCTCTATTCTCAGCTTCTTCTGATTTCCCCAATCTGCTGCCATTACCACTGTCTTATCTGTGCTTAGTTTCATCCCATGTGCCTTCAGATTTGCATTCCATTCTCCTATCCTTTGCTGAAGTTCTAGATCAGAATCTGCCTGTACTGCCACATCATCTGCATACAGCAGCTTTGTTGCTCTGACCCCTCCAACCTGTTTGCTGATGTAGTCCATTACCAGTATGAACAGCAGTGGGCTCAGAGCTGAACCCTGGTGTACACCCACTCCCACTGGGAACCCCTCAGTGAGGCCAAACACTGTTCGTATTTGAGTCACTGGGTCCTGGTACATAGCCTGTACTAATTCTACCAATGTTTCTGGGACTTCAAACCACCGCAGTACTGCCCAGATCAGCTTTCTTGGGACCTTGTCATATGCTTTCAACAAGTCTAGGAAAGCCCAGTTTGACTCTCTCCTCTTCTCTAGTTTCTTCTCAAGTATCTGTCTCAATGCAAACATCGGGTCAATTGTGCTGCATCCTGATCTGAATCCGAACTGTTCATCTCCCATCTTACATTCTACTATTTTGCGTATCCGTTTATCAATCACCCTCTCCAGAACTTTCATGCAATGTGGTAGGAGTTTGATGCCTCTGTACTGTCCACAGTTGTGGATGTCCCCTTCATTCTTGTACACTGGCACGAGTATGCTTATTCTCCACTGGAATACACCTTTCACTCCACACTGCAATTAGTACCCTCAGGAGCCATTTCTCCCCTAGCTCACCCAGCATCTTTATCATATCTGCTGTGACCTCATCTGAGCCTGCTGGTTTCCCTGACTTCATTTTCCTTAGTGCTGCTCTTACTTCCTCTAAGCTGGGCTCCTCTTCTACTCTCATTGTAGGCTGTTTCTGGGGCAGTACTGCTTCTGTGGGGTTTTCTTCATTCAGAAGCTGCTGGAAATACTCCTTCCATCTGCCTTTGATGTCCTGTGGGCTGGTAAGCAGGTTGTTGCTGGAGTCCCTTATGAACGGTGCCTGACTATCTTCTTTATCTTTCTGTCTTTGCCTTGCAACCTGGTATAGTTTCTTTGTGCCCCTTACTGAGTCACTTTCCAGAAGCTTCCTAATTCCTATTCCTAATGTCCCTTATTATAGTTTGCTGGGATATTTGTGTAAGTAAGCTGGATATTCTATACCTCAATTTTAGCTGAGTAGTGCTTTGCTTATAATAATAATGTATGTGTGTTTAGAGAGGGATAGGGTAGGGTGAGGCCAAGGTACCATTCTTCAGGCACAGTTGGAAAGTTGCTTCCTTTTGTGTCTGTAACAGAAATACTAGTATTCTTGGGAATTTTTTGAGGTATTCTAAAGTTCATGATGCTATGTTTTAAGATCTTAATAAGCAACCTGTTGTTTCTGGTCCAGTTGCAAAACCTGAGAGTGGAAAGTGGAAGGGGAGTATGTCAGATGTATCAGTAAATACAACACTGCCATAAAATTTGCAGTGACTTAAGAAAAAAATGCACATAAAATCTGATGAGGGTGAAATGGGAGGAAAGAAGATTGGGAAGTATTTGGAGAGTCTTTGTCATAGCCAGGATAGGATGCAAACAAAATGGTTAGGGATTATGTGGTAGACAGTATATATAAGCAGGGTATATAATGTTCTGGAATTGTGGAGGTGAATGCTGTGAAAAGTGTTGGCAGATACTTTGTGAAGATAACAGTGTAAGTGTCTGGTAAGAAAAAAGCTCTGATGAATAGGATGGAATAGGGAAAATTCTTAACATCTGAGGAAGTGAACGAGTGTTTTCTGCTGAAGAAAGAGGAATGTAGGGTGCATAGGTGGGTAATAATGACAATAAAATCACTTAGCTTTGCAAGAGAAAAAGTGGAAAGAAAAAAGGCACAGGAAAGAGAGGGAGTTATGAGTTAGGGAATGAATGGAAAAGGGATCCAAAGGACAGAAAGAACTGATTTATGAATATTTATTAAAGAACAGGGTGACAACAGCAATGGATAATACAAGAGACCCACAGGAAGGAGAGCAAGAGATGATATGGGAGATGGTAAGGAGGCTGAATTGGGACCAAAAAGGATGTGCATATTGAAGTATGACACTAGTGGTACAAGATGCCTTTAAGATTAAGAAAAGATGGTGCTAACTGGTGGTGAAATGTCAAAAGTGTGAAGAACCACACATGGTACAATTACAAATGTTGTAGTATTGTTGGGTGGTGGTGACTCTGTGGAAGCAGGTAACTGAGTTCTGGAAGACAGTATTCAAAAAAATCTGGTAGTGATCTGGATGGTGGTAGAGAAGGAGAAGGCAGTTCTGAAAATCTGGAGTTAAACATAATGCCTAGAAGAGTAAAAAAGATGATTACATGGGCTTGAAAGAAAACTGGAACAGAAGAGTTTAGTGAGAATATAAGCAGAGACTGGATTAAAAAAGCTATTATAGAGAATAAAGTAAATAGGTGGTTGAGGATGTTGAAGAAGAGGTGGATGATATGAGTCAAGCAGGAAGGGGAGGTTTGTGGATAGGGAAAAGAGAAGTGAAGAGACTAGAAGAGATGAGAAGAGAAGAGAGGAGAAGAGATTGTAGCACTAGTCTAGTGAAATACAGGTGTAGATAGGTAGATGCTGCATTGATCATTTGTCTACTGCAATGTCCCTGAGGTTTGATAGCAATCTAAGAAGTGGAGGGGGTCAAAGGAAAATGGATGTCAGCAGCATTTCATTATTATATTCATCCATTTGCATTCTTATAGCTGAATAGTTAGGCAAGATACTGACTGTGGATGGAGGTAAAATACTCGGGTAATTTTGAGAAGTATTCAGCAAGTTTCAAACATAATGAATAAACTGAATGCATTTTGGATTATGTGTTGGATTTGTATAACATTTTGTATATGCTTGCTGCTGGATATGTTATATAACTGTTAGGCAAAAAAAAAAAAAGGAATCAGTACAAATCATGAATAAAAAATACAACCATATCTCAGTCTGTACCAACTAAATCAATTATTTAACATAAAAATAAAAGCACAAAATTATAATAAGTTAAATATGATCCCTTCATTAATAGGCTTCTGTGTCTAAGCTGTATTATGAGATCCATCAGTACTATTCTGCCAGCTATAGAAATGGATTGTCAGCATGACTAATAGGATTACAGACATACTTATTTATAACTGAACCCCACACACAAATACACACATAATATTGGTTAGTATAATTACAATAAAAGACACAACCAAGTTGATTGTTTTCAGCTTGTTCAACAAGTGTTCTGAGCCAAAGGCAAATGATCTCAGAACAGTTTTCTTTCCTGTACAACTGATAATTTCACCTTCTACCCTGTAACACCATAAGAGTGGAACCGAAGACATTTACCACTGATGGTCTCCCTTTTGCTGATGGTCCACTTCTATGTTGCCTTATGGCATGCATTACTTTTTTTTACATCCCCTTGGCATGTAATTTAAATGAATCTCTGGCACCTGACCATTTTCCAGGTTTTTTGAAATTCTTCATAGTAACTCTACCACTAAAGACCAGAGAGAGAGAAAGAAAGAAAGAGAAAAAGTTGAATTATATTTTCCTGTTAGTATTTTTTCATGTTTATCCAGAACTCTTAAGCTAGCAATTGTCACTCAACTGAATGCATATTTTAATACCAACTCTTGCTATCTCAGAAGCAACAGGGGTTCTATAAGGGGCACAGTAGTTGCATGTTTGGATTCTCTTTGTATACCATAATTTTGAGCTATCATTTTTATGGATGACATTTAATTTATTTATCAGAGGTAGGTCTGTTAAGTTTTGATCCTTGCACTAGGTCTTATGCTCACTACATCATTACTGTTACATTCAAGTCACATTTTTAAAGTAATTAATAAAGGTTCACTTAGTGGGAATGTCTCTGTAGGCCCTATGATGTCTTTCTACACACTATCTGAACTGGTCCTTTTCAAAGCTATCTTGTCTTGAATTGTCCAATACTGCATTGTAAAGGTTTAGAAGTTACACTAACTGCATGATTTTACAATTGCTGAGAACATTAAGTGCACATTGAGTCACAACCTTGCTAAGTTGAAAATGGAGGCCCACACAGGCTTGTACTAGGCCTGTTGCTTTTCAGCATTTTAATTAATATTATTCTTATTAGATTTTGTTTTCACTTTTCTTTTTCATGTGCTTCTCCACAATAATGGCATGGTCATCTGTCATAGTAATAGACCTCTGCAGTTACAATATCCCTAACAGCTGAATTGACAAGGTCATGGGTTCCTGTCTTATGGATTTTGTTTAAAGATTAAACAAATTAAGACCATACTGTTTGAAGCCCAAATAATGGTTTGCTCAAGTACCACCACATAGATCATTACAGATTTCAAAGTTGTCACAACTGAGACAGTTTGTTTATTTTAAAATTCTCATCATTGCCTTTTGTGAAGAACTTTATGATGTGGTCAGCAAGTCTAGTGTTTTATGACTACCTGCTATGAGATTTCGGATTCCTTAGCATGTGAAGCTAGGTCTGAGCTAAAATTGAGAGTCCTGGTGCTCACCCTTGATTATGCTTGGCCAGTGACTGCAACATTCCCTGCTGCCCACATAAAGCCACATCAGATAGTACACAATATGATTTATAAATGAATATTGAATTCCCCATTGAGAATGCAGCAGTTTCCATTCAAGTACAAAATAGCTACTCACTGTATACACAGAAAAGCTTACATAATCAATGCTAATCTTTAAGCTGCCGTGTTTAGCAAGCTTTTCTGATGTTCAGTTAGTCCAAGCTATGTAATTAAGATAGTTTTGCTTTCATCAGAAAGTAGCTTAGTATTATTCTCACTAATAGACATCACAACATGAAAGTCATTACCAGACACTATATGGCAATACCACACATGGTCTAATATGCCCTGCCCTCAAGCAGAAGCCACCCTCTAATGGAGACTGTATTTTCCATTTTTCTACTAAAAGTATTTTAAAAGCCACCCCTTATGCAATAGTATGCATCATGTTAGAAACCAGTAGTGTCAGTATCCGGGTTCTGTCAAGCTGAAGAAAATGGTGCTGTATTGTAATTAGAATCACACAGCTAAATACCATTTTATTTTATTTCCAAGTTTAGCACATACACGAGTTTATGTTTTAGTCCTGCAAATCACTGAACTCTAACATTTCATTTTTCATGTTTGCAAAATGTGTATATTCTTTGTTATACAATGTGTGCAGTACTACTGGAGTCTACAGACTACTTCTGCATTTTCTAACTGTATTAACTTATGCAATTTTTTTAAAATCATTCTGAATAGATGTGGCTGACAATTGGACATTTGGACATGTGATGATTCTGTCTACCTACTTAAAAAATCAATAAAAACATCAAATAAAAATAAAATAAATCAACAGCATGTCAATATGCACTGCACTTTGAAGAATAGTCATGTGCTGTCCAGTAGAGAAGAAAATGGCTGGATCACAGTATGTGCTGTATGTTCTGGTAATGATGGACAGAAGACATGCAGATGTAGTCAGTGCACGTGCAACCAGTCCATCCCAATGTCATTAGCTCTGTGTAAGACAAACTTCAACCATGCTGAGGAATTTGTACAGGGCTATGCATGTCATGTTGTTGGATGGACCATTCTGCAAGTTACTAATATAACCTCTGTGCTGCACATATGAGTATGAGAAATTTGTCATTGTCTATCATTAGTTTTGGTGAGGTGCCACTACCTGTTGCATGCCTTACATACAACCTCTGTGTTGCTGACACATCATAACACCAGGTGACACATGTTCATGAAGTGATGACAGTAGCCATGTAATTTGTGGCCATGGCAACATTCCACATTCATCTCATCCACAATGTCCTAAACACTCAGTAGGATGTTACAGATTTAAATATTTGGGGGCACGAACAGTGGCTCTGTTATACAATATCAAATGTTTTGCATATCTCATGCCTGGCAGTCTATACTGTGTCTCTTAATGAGTCATATGATTTAGAAGCTAATTACCTGTGAAATGAGGGAGGAACTAGAGATTATTACTTGTATTTTAAAGTAAAAAAAAAAATCCCATGTTTTCAAAAGAAAATTAACTGTAACACCCTTTGCCATAAAACAGAGTGCTATGTGCTCATATATTCATAGAGGACAAGGCCTTGGCAATGAGCAGCATTCTACCACTTCCAAGAATGATGCATACATTCAACAATAAAATTGTAGACTTCACCAACTGACTAGTAAATTGGGGTCATTCTAGGGGAATCTTGTGTGTGTCTACATGGGATGCAATTGTGAACAGACCCACCTACTTCTCCAGAAAAGACTCTCATATTTAACCTCTTGTTTTTGTATACAGGCTAAAATTTTTCTACATCTATATTTAGGCAGAATTCACCTGATGGATCTCCCCAAAATAACAAAAGCCCAGTTTGGATAATATCAAGGTAGCAATGGCGAATGTCAGCAGCCTATATAAACAAACAAACAATTTTTATTTTATTTGTTTATTTATTTATTTATTGACACCGGGAAAGTCCACTGGGCCACAGAGACCCCATTTTCAGTGAAGGCCTGGGAGAAAAGCTCCAAAAACGTAAACAAACAAAATACAGTACTGAAATACAATAATTGTACTGAAGCAATACAAAAGAACAATGAGCTCCAATACAGGAGATTAAAATACAGTTTTAAAAAAATGCAATAGTTGCAATGAGACAATATAAAAACAGATAATGAATACAGTGATTGTAATGAAGTACATCATAACAGGCAAAATTCAGCAAAAGTAATGGAAACAATTTGAAAGAGCAGGTTGTGAAATTACAGCTTCTTAGACACAAATGATTTAAGTGAGAATATGATACAAATCAGTATTGTAGAATTACAAAGATCCAGTGGAAATTCAGGTAGGAGGAGGTTGATGAGAAGAGTTAGGGAGTAGTAGAAGGGATGAGTATACGGTGAATGCAGTCAGTAGATGTGTGGAGACAAAAAGCAAATTCTGCTGAAGGTGAGAACATGAGATGGAAATTAGGCAACTTTAGGAGAAGCTATAGCGCAGAGAGATAGCAAGGTTCAAGAGGCAAGTGGGGATAGTGATGATGCTAGGTAATGAACAGGGATAGAATTGTTATGCTAGGCAGTTGAGACTGGGGGAGTCAGACAAAAGAAATAATCTGTGGATTTCAGGTCTTCCTTAGCTTTAAAGGCATCAGAATTTGTGTAATTACAGATAGTTGGTTCCACTGTAGTGATAGTATTCCCTACATTCTTGGTTACAATGCCTGTCATGCATTCAGATCCACCAGCAGCTGTGGGGGAGTCTTGGTATTTATTCGTAATTCCGCTGTCTCTCACAAGATTTTGCATGGTGCAAATGTGGAACCAGTTGATGTATTAGTTACATTTAAAAGATGAATTATCGCATTACAGACAATTATAGATCCCCATCTATAACCTATCAGAGCATACAAAATACCGTTACCAGTTAGGAAGCTTCACAGCTGAATCAAATCCTATCTTATGAGTGACTTCCACACATACAATGATGAACATTTGCTACCAGCAGCAAATATGCACAGAGATTTCTGGATGTTGTACCTGTCAATACACTTCAACAAACTGTCCATTACCCATCAGAAGTGTGAATCTTCTTGATCTTATCCTCACAGACATTTCTTACAAGTGTACTACCCTACTCATTACCCCCTCTCTAGTCAAATCCAACCATCTCACTGTGATCTTCTCCAGGAGAAACTGTTTTGTGGCACCTAATAACTTGTTCAGGGTTTTTTTCCCAAAAAAACAATTACTTATTATTACTTGATCTTATTAATAATTCCAAGTGGCATTGCTTCCCAGCAAGCTTTGTAACTGTGGAATCTTCCTACTACTCTGAATTTTACTCCCACTTGGATAGATGCACTGAAGCATGCATAAAACATCTGGCATAAACATAACGGCATGTTTAGAACTTAACCCATATGGTGAAACTACCACAACAACAAACCCTAAAATAAATCCAGAAAGCTCCAGGCCATCACTAAAAGATGTCCACTTCATCTTTATAAAAAAGTTTAAATCTGATAAGTCTCTCATATTTAGTATTAGAAAATTTAAGGCCAATTATGATCTTGCAACTAATTCAAAAGGCAACCGTAAGGCCTTTTTCAGCTATATTAGGTAATGATTATTCTTTATTGAACTTATCTCCAATGGTACCACCTTCTCTGACCCCAGGAACATTGCTAATATACACACTGACAATTTTTTTTTTCAACTTCACTCCAGCAACCATCTTCTCCTCCATTGCCGCTCACGGCTCCCCTCCTGAGATCAATTTGGATCAAGTCATTTTGACACCTTCTAAAATTAATATCATTACCACCTTAGGTCTTAACAATATTCTTGAATGTCTGCTGAAAAGCAAAAAAGCAGCAACTAGCCAAATCCATCTATCAAACCTTCAGTCTGAGTCTTTCCCCATGAGATATATCCACAAGTTATGGAGAATGGCAGTTTTGCTGCCCTTGCATGAAGGTGGCTTCCTCTAATGACCCTGAGAATTACAGTCCTATTAGTCTCACTAATATTATTTGCAAGGCTATGGATCATATTATAACTGAACTAATAAGCAGTGATGTAGGTGAATGGATATCCATGTTTACACACCAGTTCAGTTTTATAAAAGGCAGTCCAGCCCTGTTCAATTAGTTGAGCTCTTAGAAAGGGCTACTGAGACTATAGCTGAGGGACATGCAGTCCACAATGCTTAGATGGTGTTTGATACTATCCCCCATGCTGGGATTATAGACAAACTTTCCCAGCTTATCATGGGGCATAGTCATTAGTCTCTAATATCTTTACTTTATATGTCTTATTGTTGTTATATTTGTTGTACCCTGTAGTTCTTTTGTATTCTCATAATGAGCTGATACTTGCAATTTCATTTAGATCTACACATGTGTAGTCCTAAATGACAATAAAGTTTACTCTGAATTTTGAATTTGAGTTATTTCATACATACTTTGGTGGATCAGTAAGTGTTTGTTTAAGAGAACCCATAATGCAATGTTGGCGGTATTTAATTATAGACAGAAAAAATGTAACCACTGTTATCCTGCATGGACTATATCCTGGGACCAGAGGTATAGCTGAGCAAAAAAAAGAGCAGTTCTAATAGAATGCTCATTGCAGTCTGGGTCACACACACTCATTTCCAAGGCATACATCCCCTCCAAGACACATTCCCCTTTCCCGCCACAGTTCTTCACTGGACGAACCACAAAAAAAATAATAATAATAATAAAAAAATAAAAAAAAAACAAAACAAACAAGAAAAAAGGGCAGACCTGATAGACTGCTGTGAGCAGTCTGAAGCACATGCCCCTTCCCAGAAACATGTGCACTCCCTGCCACAGCTCTTCATTGGAAGACAGAAAAAAAGGAAAAAAAAAAGTTTGCAAGTTGCTTTCTGTGCAGGCACTTCAGGATTGTGCCCTCTAACACCTTGCGCCCTGGGCACATCCCCATTCACTCCACCCTTGCTACGCTACTGCCTGAGACTATTCCTGTTTGGTATATCTTTCTGTGATTTGAAGAGGCAATATAAATGTGCTATAGCTAATAGCTAGCTAAGCAAGCTAATGCTTGTAAAATGGAGGTGGTTATCCAAGTAAGCTAGATTGCAGACTGGGTGGGGTTTATAAAATCATTCAGATACCCATTTTCTCCATCAGGAGTTAGACCAAGCAAATGTTTGCTGTATTAATCATGGGCTTACCCTCAACAACAAGAAATGCAGCATAGTTTCCTTTGGTAAAGCTGGCATCATTACTGCTTACCACATAGGTAACATTCAACTTAAAAATGACACAATTACTAAGGACTTGGGACATATATTGATAACATACTGTCCTTTTACCACCTTATCTTTGTGGTAGTTAAAATTTCTTTTACCTTGCACAACTTATCCTTTGTGGTATCTTTTCAGGGTCCAAATAAATTATAATCCCACTTTATTCATCCCTCATTAGGAATATCATTCAATATTATGGTTATTCCACTCCACAAAGGATGATCCACAACAGACCCCGGGAACTATCACCCTATAAGCCTGACTAGTTCAGTCTGCAAGTCTATGGAGCACATCATCATGGAACTTATTAACAGAGACATTGGGAACCTCCAAACACTGGACCCTACCCAGTTTGGATTTGTTAAAGGCAGATCATGTCTCCTAAACCTGGTGGACTTCTTTGAGACAGTTACCAAGGCTATAGATGAGGGAAAGGTGGTACACACAGCCTACCTAGACCTCACTAAGGCCTTCGACACCATTCCCCATTCTGGTATTATAGACAAGCTCACCAGCATGAACATAAACCCCTACGTCACAAGATGGGTTGCCAACTGGCTCATGGACAGAACCCACATGGTGATAGTTGCGGGAGCTAGGTCCAACTCTAAATCGGTTACAAGTGGCATTACCCAGGGCTCAGTCCTAGGACCCCTCTTGTTCGGCATATACTTCTCAGAGGTACAGACAAGCACAGGAGGACTATGACTGACCAAGTTCGCAGACAACTGCAAACTAGGGGCTATAATTGACTCTCTGGCTGACACAGACATCCTCCAAAAGGGACTCACTGAGACGGATACCTGGTGTCAAAATCATGGCCTCAAGCTAAATGCCAAAAAGTGCATAGTTATCCCCTTTGGAAAAAACAAAGTAATCACAAACTACCACATAGGTGGTAGTCCCCTAAATACAGAAGACGTAATAAGAGATCTGGGGACCCAAGTAGATAGTAATCTCACCTTTGATAATCACATTGCCAAAGTGGTTAGAAAATCCTTCTGTGGCCCACTTAATCACAAAAGGGTTCACACCCAGATCAAAAGAGGTCATTGTGTCCCTCTACTCATCACTCATCAGACCCATCATAGAGTACAACTCTCCATTTGGGACGTACCTTACAAGACAACTGCAACAGCTGGAAAGACCAAAGAAGTACCTCACCAAGAGGATCACTGACCTCAAACAAATGCCCTATGCAGCTCGATTGAAGAAACTCCAGTTGTACTCGGTTGTATACCGCCTACTCAGAGGTGATCTCTGCCTGACATACAAGGCCATGTCCAACCCAGAATTGAAGGACATGCTCCACCTAAAGAAAACCTTATCCCCTCGAGCCACACGCTCTAGGGATCTAAACCTCACCACAGCAATAAATAGGACGTGCTGGAGGGATATATTCTTGTCCCAGAGACTCCCCATGCTTTGGAACAAGATCCCAATCTACATTAGGCAGAGCTTCTCACTAACACTCTTCAAAAGAACCCTTGATGAGTGGATGGGAGACAGAAAGTTTACCTCGGGGATCACTTCAGTGGCTCTGCTGGACAGAGGCACAGGGAACTAATCTAAGAGGGAGGCGAAAGCCAACACATTCTGGCTAGGCTTATAAATTACTTCAGGCAGATAGCCTAGTACCAACCTGTGAATCTATGAACCTATAATTCACCCTTTAGCATGAAGTGCATTAAGCACCTGTATCAAGTTGATAGACCTCATCATTTCCCCACCAAGAATATTTCAGTTCTAGTGTGCTTGGCTACTCTGATAGACTAAATTTTTCTGTACCTCTTCTCAGTATCATACAAACTACTGAAGGGTGATTTCTGCTTAGCCTTCAGTGCTATGAATGACCCAGCACACTTTGAACTCCTTCACTCATCTAGAACAAGTTGTAAATCTTCTTCTTCTTCTTTTGGCTGTTCCTGTTAGTGGTCACCACAGCAGATCATCTGCTTTCACTTCTTCCTGTCCTCTGCATCTTGCTGTGTCACACCAACCACCTGCATGTCCTATCTCACCACTTCTATAAACCTTATCTTAGGCCTTCCTCCTTTCCTCTTACCCTGCAGCTCCATCCTTAGCATCCTTTTCCCAATACAGCCAGCATCCATCCTCAGCACATGTCTAAACCAACACAATCTCTCCTCTCTGGCTTTGTCTCCAAACCATCCAACCTGAGCTGACCCTTTAACATACTGATTCCTAATCTTGTCCATCCTCGTCACAACCAATGGAAATCTTAAAATCTTTAACTCTGCCACCTCCAGCTCTGACTCCTACCTTTTTGTCAATGCCACCATCTCCAACCCATATAACATAGCTGGTCTCACTACCCTCTTGTAGACCTTCCCTTTCACTCTTACTGGTACCTGTCTGTCACAAATCACTCCTGACACTCTTCCCCACCCACACCACCCTGTCTGTACTCTCTTCTTCACTTCTCTTCCAAACTCACCATTACTCTAAACTTCTGATCAAAAGTATTTAAACTCATCTACCTTCGCCAACTCTGCTCCCTGCATCCTCACCATTCCTCTATCCTCCCTCTCATTCACATACATATATTATGTCTTAGTCCTGCTGACCTTCATTCCTCTCCTCTCTAGAGCATATCTACATCTCTCCAGGGTCTCCTCAACCTGTTCCCTACTCTCACTACAGACCATAATGTCATTCGCAAACATCATAGTCCCCAGGGACTTCTGTCTGATCACATCTCTCAACCTGTCCACCACCACTGCAAATAAGAAAGGCTCAGAGCTGATCCTTGATATAATCCACCATAAATCAGACACCTGTTTTGACAGATATAAATCTGTACTATCGTATCAACACTATCAAATGACATGAGAGATACCTTTCCCACCACATACCCTGTTTCTAGAATAGGTTGCCCTTACCTGTCAAATGGGGTACTTCTCTAGCAAGCTCTAAAGCCAGTTTGGATGACTGCATAGATGATCACATATTTTTCGTGGAAATATGTGGAGAAAGTCTTCCACAGTTCTGGATAATATAGCTGAGCCTCTCAATGGTCTTCTTTGTCTGAAAGCTTATAAAGTCCTCTGAATCTATGGACCTATAATAGCAGTACATTTATAGCAGATATCAGAAGACAATTTATCTGGTTTTGGTGGCCCATTCATTCTGAAGTTTATACATTTTAAACACCTTTACTGAATTATCACTTTTGACATAGAAAAGCATGCCTATATATAAAAGAAAACAAACCATATTAACATATTTCTAGTTAAAACATTATACATCACATATTTTTGTATAATGATCATCAATCTAAAATTACTTAAATTGCTCAACTCCTGCCTTCCCTTAAATTTCCCTCCTCCTCCAAAACATTATTATGTATGTATTGTTCCCACAATTTCCATTTTTATATAATTTGTTCCTACCCTTTTCTAAAGATCCTACTTTATGATCTTTTATCTATGTTACAATATTCAAAACTTCAAATACAGTTGGTTTAGACCTGGGATTTTGATTTTCTAGTAATTACTTTTAAGCCACCAGAATCAAATGTAGCCAGGCCTTACTATGTCTATGCAATTCAGATCTCTTATCCCATTTCAAAAAAATAATGTCATTATTTACACTCATTTGCTCACCAAATATTTCTGACAGAGTACTCTGTAGTGAATTGTTGAATTCTGGCAGCTAATTACCTCTTTCATCTCCATTATACCTCTAACATTTGCCATCTAAGTGAGTAGAAATTGTTTGGAGTCATCTTGGGATATAGAAATACCTATGCAAGCACTTCCAAGCAAAAATCCTAAATCTTATAGACTTTGTTTCATACATGGGACTCATACATGTCCTCTGATTGTTTCCTTGTGAGTTGCTTATCCAGTCTCTCTTCCAAATCTTTTCTAACCTCCTCTAATTGATTTATATAGTTATTGTGCAATATTTTATATAGCCTACTAATTTTCTCTTTTTTAACAGCAGCTTCTGTTACAGATTCAACTTAAAGGTCTACCAAAGCAGGTATTTTACCTAGGATTCCCCATTCTCCTTGTCTTAGCCTATACTCTGATATCAATCCCTGACAGGGAAGACAACATCTAGTCTGTAGTCCAAATGTCTTCCTGGACTCTTCCCATTCTATTACCTCCCCCTCTCAAGTTACTTGCTATTCTGTACGTATTGTACCCCTAATTGCAGTCATCCCTATCAGCTGAGATTTATACATTTCTGAGTGCACAAGTACTGCTATAAGGCAGAATTTTTAGTGGTCAGTGCATGCAAACAAGTAGCTGGTTCACAAGTACCACTGTGATACGAGCAGCAAATGTCGGTATTGCTCTTACTTATTCACCGATATGAATATCACCTGCCTGGACAACAGAAGGGCTCTTCTTGCTGAATAGAGGACTGGAAGGATCCATGCTGCAAGCTTTATAGCACATAGAAATTTAACTGTTTGGGGTATAGGTGCCCCATCACAAAATGACCTAAAGCACTGGAGGAAGCAAGCTTCAGAAAGCCTACCACCTACCTCAGCTCATGTACATATATTTATACACTTTGTACAATCTAATTATCTTTTATATTGTTTGTTAGGTTATATTATTTGTAAATTATAGACATTTTTTTACCTTGTTGTTTGATTTTATAGCACTTAAAAGTTTAGTCTTATATGTTTTATTAAGTTGCTTTTTATTATGTTTAACTAAGCCATTACTATATTGCAGATACACAGGCAGGCAGATTGAGTTATACAATATGATAATCTTTCTATTTGTAGCAAGAGTACATTTCTTATATATTTTTGTGCTTTCATGGTCATGCAATTTGACTGTATTGGAGTCACTGTACAGTCTGATGTATGGTTAACTAACCCTTTACTGTGATGTAGGTGCATATATGAGAGTGTGGCTGTTAATTTAGTGACATATAATGATGATTGATGCATTTCTGGTTTTGTAGTACTTTGCTTCATCTATGTGCCTGCAAAGTGCATGCAAAAGTGCGCATATGCACACACACACACACACACACACACACACACACACACACACACACACACACACACACACACACACACACACAAAACCACTGTGTGACCTGTAAGATGATTACCATTAGAGACTCCCCTTGTCACACACAACAGCCTGTTATATTGTGTATCAGTCTACCTTTGGTCTCTGTTTCTATGTTTTTACTGCCTGACATAGTGGTTTAAGATGGTATCATGTTGCGATATCTTAGCAGTACCTCAGGGTTCTGGGATTTTCTCTATGTACATACTAGCCATGCACTTGTGCCTGCTCTGTACTGATTGTTGTAAGGGTACTCATTCTGCATTCCTTATATATGCATTGTGTGGATAGAGATTGATATGCTACAGGCACAATGTATTTCAGTGCTGAGTTATAGCATCTAGTAAGTTTTGCTCTTGGATAGCGAAAATATATATGTACATATGTATCCTGTAGCTGAGGAGTTAAGTTTCATGTATAACACTGCTCCCTGGATTCAGCAACCATCTGGTGCAGGAATAACATATTCCTGCATGGCAGAGACAGTTCCTGTGCATCATAGCAGCATGTCATGCACATGTATGAAGGTGCTCTACCGTGCTGTAAAACAGACAGAGTTCTGTGTATGAGCGCAGGGGGTGTTTCTGAGAGCAGACTCTCACAATACACATGGCCCTGCACTCCAGAATTGCCATTCGGCAATTTAAAATGAGCAAGAATGCTTGTAACACCCCCAACCCATCAGAGTAAGAAATTTGGACAAAGCCATAAGGGACAATCATCCCTACCAAGCCATAACAGGTTTAGCATAAGCACATAGTGCATACCTCCCAACCCATCAGAGTAAGGAATCTGGACAAATCCATAAGGGAAAATCATCCATACAAAGCCAGAAAGTTGATAGAATAACAGGTTCAGCATTACCATGGATATTCTGAAGGGTACAAATTGAAAAACACAACAAATAAATATTTTTTTGACATATCAATAAAGTTTAAGCATAGCTGCATGGGTGTGCCCATTGCTTAGCTATGCTTACCCCAGCTGAAATGGCAGGATAAGTTAAAAAACAATAGACTTCCAACATAAACATAACTGCAATAGTGTAGTGGTTAGAGCATATGCCTTGCATGTAGTCATTCACAATTTGAGCCTCACCAAATGCATTTCCATTTTGTATGTGTAAACATTACAATTTTAATTTATTTGTATATTTATGTAGGAAGTAACTTATTTTTCTCAACCAGAGTAGTGTATTAGGCGCATATGTGAGGTGTCAGTGTAATAAAGTGGTGAAACCCACATATAAACACTAGTGCCCCACACAGTATAGTCACACAAGAATAAATTAATTACAGCACATTGTGGGATGTCAGGGAAGGTAAATAAATCTATATTATGTAATGAATGATGAATCAATCCCATACAGGTGGTAGACCAATATAATAAAACATAAGCAATGCTAAGCAATGCATAGCTATGCTGACTGGGTATAAGCATTGTGTACATATGAATACTAAGCAATGAATAGCCCAGCTAAGTAGAGTTGCCCATTGGTAAGCAATGCTGAACCTGCCCCTTTAAGCACTTCCAACCTTAGCTAAGCATGTTTGCCTTAGCTTAGCTTAAGTCAGCATTTTCAAAACCATCCAATCATGGCAAAGGGCGGGAAATTGGCCGTATTTAAACCCTACAGCTGGGAATACAGCTCATAACTGGTTGTAGCTCTCCAATGTAGGCAGTATGGCAGGTGTTGGAGGGGGCATGCACTTTCGGGTGCAGCGCTGGGGCATACAGGAGTCCAAGGTCATGGTAGGACTTCTGGTAAAAAAAACATGATGTGAGACTGCTGCAGGACCAGAACCAGGGCTCCCAATATAAACCAGAAGCCTGGGAAAGTCTCACCCATGATCTCACCAGTGCCGCTAGTATCCCTCAGACTGGTGATCAGGTCCAGCACCACTATGCTGACTTGAAATGGAGGAAGAGAGAGCTCTTGGAACAGTGGGTCCAAGAAGCAAGAGATAGGGGAGATGTCCCAGCAGTGTGTAATTATTCATAGCAATAACTGTTTACCAAAGTCCAGCCTGTGTATGTGATGGATAGGTTGGCAAAAATGTTTCTCTATTTTCATTACAGCTGCAGCTGAGTGGGCTGTGAACCAGGAAGCCCATGCCAGCAGGTTGCTAAGGCTACATTGCAAGGCTGGTGCGTAAAAATCCTGCTTGTAGTAGTTATACCAAATAAATATAAAGGAGTACACTGTCACCTGGCAGTATAAAAATGTGTATGGTTTCTATTGAATAAAGCAGACAATATGACAGTAATAGTCCATATAGGTAACACTTAAATAAAAGTGTAACTGCCTGGCAATAAAGTTCTAAATCCTAGACTGGTTGTGTTTACTCTGTAATTGTATGGCCTGACATGTTGGATTCACCAAGATCTGATATCCAAATAGTACTGTTGTGTCAACCACATTTTCTCACACTGTGCTACATAAAAAGTAAGTCTAGGAATGTCTGTATAAGAATGCTGTAATTACAAGGTGAGATTGTGCAGCCAAGAGAGACTTAGACAGAAAACACTGAAGAAAGAAACAGCAGTTTCTAAATAGTGCACTCTGATGAAACACAAATTGTTTTATTTTTAGCAGACACAGCTACGGTTTGAATCCCAGGAGTGTAATAAGCTGTAGGCATAATTTTAACTAGGAATCTGGGAATATGTGTAGAAACAGTCAGGTAGTGTTAAAAAACACCCCCCCCCCCACAGGTCTACCAGGTAAGAGAAGTAGAATGTGGCTATAAGACAGTTGATGTATACAAACATACCATTGCCCAAACTAAGGCCATAGGGTATTGTAATAATACCTGGAGAGTAATGATTAGAGCAGTGATCATTAAAGTTGTGAGTACTGCAAGGATATACAAGTTGTTAATTGACATCTCTCTCTCCCGCCATCATATCTACAACAATAATCTAAACACACAAATCAATGGGTATGTTTTACACCAAACCTACTGTTGGGACATATGTCCTACTGTGAAACAAATATTGAAATGTATTTCTATTAATGTTCCATGTTGAAATACTATCATTGGTGGCCTGTTGCTATCAATGTAACCTGCATGCCATTGCAAT